>NC_056626.2:79295360-79599860 GCF_002870075.4 Lactuca sativa | reverse complement strand
ATCCCACTTAATTTTTTGTATTATTAGAAATATTAATAAAAAGCTTTCAATTTAACATTATAAAACAAAATTTTGGATTTAAAAAAAACAATAATTTTTGTTTTTTTTTTTAATGCAAATTTTTTAACTTTTTTGGAAAGCATAAATATTCTAAAATTTTGATTTTTTTTTTTAAAACTGAAATTTTTTGAAAAAAAAAACTGTAAATTTTTTGAAAAAAAAAACTATATTTAAAAAATCTGCAAATTTTTTAATAAAACAGTAATTTTTAAAAAATTTGTAATTTTTTCAAAAAAAAAACTGCATTTTTTTCTAAAATATTGCAATATTTTTTTCAAAAAAAAATGTAATTTTTTTTAAAAAAACTACAACTTTTTTAATAAAGCTGCATTTTAAAAAAATATATATAAATTTTTAAAAATCACTAAATTTATATAAAAAAAACTAGAATATTTAAAAAAACTCTAATTTTTTTAACAAAAAAATCAACATTTAAGGTACATATATGCATATTTTTTTCAAATGAATATATGCAAATTTCTTATACTATAATATTCGTAAGTAAATTATAAAAAAACTCATTTTTATTAATCAATCTATAAACATAATAGTACAAGTATTTTACTCGATACAAAATAAAATATAAAAAATGAAAAATGCTACGAAGATTCACAATATTATCATTTCTTCATATCAAGATTTTCATATATTTCTTCAATTTATCACTTTTCACATCTTCAATATTTCCACAAATTCTTCAAAATCTACAAGAAAATTAAAAATTTTGATTAATGCAAGAACACTCACAAAAATACACATGTATATATAATATAGGATTTATATGTGATTCATATGTGAATTACATGTGAATCACATGTAATTCACATGTAAGTTACATGTGAATCACATGTAATTCTTATGTGATTCACTTGTGATCTACATGTGAATCACATGTAATTCATATGTGAATCACTTGTGATTCATATGTAACTCATATGGGATTCACTTGTGATTTACATGTGAATGACATGTGATTTTATATGTGAATTACATGTGATTTATATGTGATTCATTTGTGATTTATATGTGAATCACTTGTGATTCAAATGTGAATCACTTGTGATTCACATGTGAATCACTTGTGATTTACATGTGAATCACATGTAATTCATATGTGATTCACTTATGATTTACATGTGAATCACATGTGATCCATATGTGAATAACATGTGATTTTTTTCTATAACGATATGAGATTTGTTGAATTCCAAAACATAAATTCAAAAATAGAATACTAAAGAAGCAGATGGTGATTATCAGTGCACTATATAATTAGTTTATGTCCAAAAAATAATATAAATATTAGAATGTTTGAAAAGATTCTGCATTTTTTAACTAAAAAGATTATAATAATATTCATGTACCTTGGTTGTTGTGCTCCTATTTGCATTATCATTTATCAAACTCATCATCTACTCTAGGGTTTAATTGCAACAATCAATTATACAAGTTCTGTATAAGCATTTGCGTTATCATTTTCAGGTGAATCGGTTATTAAGTTATCACTTGAGGTCTTTTCAAGTTCTATATGATCACTTGTATCAATTACACAGCGCACTGGACTTGAGATGATCATTGAATCAGCACCAAAATTGTTTGATGGTGTTTTACCAGTGATGGATATTGTTATTTCTTAAGTAGCATCCTGCAAAAATTAGATGACATCAGGATCACATACTAAGAGAACAGACAAATGATGTACAAAAAGTAACCTTTTTCTTACTTTTGAGAGATTAGATTTTGATGACTTCTTCCCAAAAAACACAGTCTTGATTCACTTTCCAGGATACTTCCCCATTCTTGGCTAATAGAAATGTTACAGCTCTAAATTCTCCGCATTATCCCAAAAACAAACTCTCAATGAAGCTACAAGAAATGAAACATAAAACACAACCAAAACTGTGAAAAGACTATCCCAAATTCAAACAACTAGAATGATATCAAGATCAATATGTACAAAAGGAAATTACCACTCCATCATACTCAATAGGGTGTCCAAACCAGCTAATCTGTATAATATGTTAGAGAAAACAAACTTTTTTGCCACCAAGTAATACAAAATTTAATTCCAAATTGCAGTTACTTGAGGAGGATACAAAATCATGAATGTGCCTAGAATCGTTAAGAGCATAGCAACTGGTTGCAAGTAAAACCACATAACCAACGATGCATGTTTGATAGAGGAAAGTTGGAAATGAAACAAGAAAATGAAGTTTTCATTCAAAAAAAGAACAAAACTGATATACATTAAACAATTTTGAGTTCTCGAATGATCCTTCCTCTCTCTCTCTCTCTCTCTCTATATATATATATATATATATATATATATATATATATATGTATATAATATTAGGTATACAACCATCTAAATTAACTTCATTTTGATTAAAAAAAAACATGATTTTCTTTAAATGTTAGCTTTTTGTTATTGCTTTTGAACACATTATTTTTTATTTTCTAATTCATCTCCAACATCTATTTATTTCGAATGTGTTTTTTATTAGACCTCTAGTAAGAGTCTCATAACTTCCTCTGAAACCTACCTTATATATACTTGCATTGTTTTATTTTTGATGGATTGTGGAAGATGTTTATCGGGTTTTTAATGAATAGTTTCAATCTTTCACTATAGTTTTTTGTAATAAATTTCAATATAGCGAACTACATGTAGTTGGTAAAATATTTTTATACACGGTTTGTGGTGCAAAATCAGACTTATAAACTCCATAAAACTATATACAAAGTCTAACATAAGCTCCATTTGGATACAAGAAATATGGTAGAGATATTTGATTGAATTTTGTTAAAATTATGTAATTTTTATTGGTTTTATATCTAATATTAGGTACATAACAACCACATATTCCCTAAGCCCATATATATATATATATATATATATATATATATATATATATATATATATATATATAGAGAGAGAGAGAGAGAGAGAGGAGGAGGAGGAGGAGGAGGAGGAGGAGGAGGTAGGTTCAAATATTTCTCACATCTATTATGTGTGCTATAATGCATCAATAATAATTTGGTAAAAATTAAATAATTATTTAATTGAATAAACATAGACATTAACTGATTTCCATATATATAAAAAATTGATGTCAACAATAATAGTCTTTCGGAATAAATTTCTATCTAAAAAATTGAGAGTGTATTCTAGCTAATAATTTTTTCTAGTAGAATACACTCTCATTCTTCATATTTAATGCAACTTTATTGTATTTTAAGTAAGTAACTGTTGAAAAAAAACACGAACGCATACATAAAATTTATATGCGAATTTATTCTGAAAAAATGTTATTGTTGATATTAATGACGAATTTAAATAGTTTCTATAAAAAGATAATTATAATTATGGATGTCATTTAATATACATACAATTATGTAAATCAATTAATATCTATCTTTATTTAATTAAATAGTTATTTACTTTACTAAATTCTTATTGATGTATTCTAGCACACAATATATGTAAGAAATACATTAACCTACACCTACACCTATATATATATATATATATATATATATATATATATATATATATATATATATATATATATGGATTGGTACAATTGAGAACCATAAAATATTAGAAACCATAGGAACCTTGATTTCATAAGTATATATGTATTGTGAATATTAACAAATATGTTATAATCATGATTTTTGTCTCTTTGGTAAGAAAATGGCAAAATCGTTTTTTTAGTCTAATACTTTCATTCATATTTTATGTTTTAACACAAAATTTCTATAAAGTACAACTTTATACAGTCAATTTATAATTTAATACACAAAATTTACAACTTAGAACAATCTATTTTATACTAACTTCCAAACTAAAAGAAGTTAAACCCAAACTCAACTGCCACCACACGCCGCCACCAACCATCTGTACCAGTTTCACAACCATCATTCCTTCCAAATCAAACATATGTATAAAATAATGGAATGACAAATTAAATACTAGCTTCATAGGTTAATAAACTCACTCATTTAGAATTTAATACAAAAGAATTATAAAAACTATTTATTATTATATATGTATACAACACAAAAAGTAAATATATTCACAAGAAGATTAATACAAAAATTCATACATAAAGCATTCATATTTTAACACAAAAATTATAATAAAATTCAAAGGAAAGTGCAACCAGTTCACAACTTAATAAGACTTACCGTTTAACACATAAAATTCACATGCTAATATAATAAATTGACAATTTAGTATACATAAATAGCATATTCTTAACTTAAAACTTACATTTATACATTAAAATATAGAGGCTAGTGTTCATTTTTAATGTTTAATTTACATAATATTTACAGCTTAAATTTTATATGGTTTATTTAAATTAGAGAAAATCATATATGTGTAAAATGATTCTTTCTTCTCATATTTTAGAAGCAAACACAAATACAAAAAAGTTATATATTCACAATCATATTCTCAATTTAAAACTTATATTTATACATTCATATCTAGATGTATATTTGTGTATTAAATTATTAAATTATTATATTAAGTTGTAAATAAAATTTACAACATAATACATAAAATCACAGTTAAATACAATACATTCAAAGCTTATTTACAAGTATAATATCACATTTCAGTGTATAAACAACTCATTTACAACTTAATACATACACAATTTATCTCATATTTCAGAAGCAAACATCTAAAGAAAAATGTATACATGAATCATAAAGAATGATAACTTATCTGAAATCAACGAAAAAGATGAAGATGGGTGAGAAATATAACATATCCTACTTATACCACCACCAGCAGGATCAACACTGTCAACTACCATATGCTGCCAACAACCATCTCGACCACCAACCATCGGTGCCAATAACGCCAACATATTTCCCTATAAAAAGATTTTGATAAAAAAAATCAAAATTCACAGTTTAATTCAACATTTCAGACACTAGTTCATAGCTTAATTCAATATTTTAGACACTAGTTTACAACTTAGTGCATCAAAAAAATACACATGCATAGCTTAATAACTTACATATTTGTAAAGTAATACATAAAGAACACATATTCACTGTTTAATACACTACATCAATGGCTAACTTATAGGTATAAAATTTAGATTTGGATAAAAAAAATAGAATTCACTGTTTGATACAATATTTCAGACACTAATTCAAAGCTTACTTTAATATTTTCGACTCTAATTCACAGACTAATGCATAAAAAAAATCAGAATTCATAATATAATACATATTTCAGACACTAGTTCACAGTTTAATAAATAATTTTAAACACTTATTTATAACTTAAAAACTTGTAGAACTCGTTGAGGCATTTCATCAACACCTTGTATGCATATTGTGTCCAGATCTAAAGTGATTTATAGACCTGAGATTGTGATGTTCATTAAAGTATTTGGATATTACTTTTCATCAAACACCATATATACACATTATTTACAGAACTTCATTATCTAAACACCATCACCAATGAACATATCAGATAAAAATAGAACATGGAGCAAAGAAGGTGGTGGTTATGGAATAGATCTGTTGTGGTGGTGGAACCACCGGTGGTCACCTTGAAATGCTTCGTAAACACTAGATCTATGACTGAAAATGCACCAAACACAACCAAATCTAAGAAATTTCTTTGTCTTTGTTTTTTGATCTGTGAGGTAGATGGTTGTTTGTGACTTTTCAGATGATCTGAGGTGAGGAAGCTTATTGGAAAACAAAAGGTTTTATGAAATAACATCTAGATGCCATATCTAATCAGATTTATGCAGATCTGGTATGGTGCGATGAGCGATGACGAATAAAAACTAGAAGAGGAGGAGGAAGCGAAACAAATCAGATCTAGTAGTGGAACCACCACCGAAAACTGTGAAGTACACAAAAACCACCAGATATAAACCGGAAATAAATTAAATACATCAGATTTGAAACAGGTATGGTGGTGTGTCACCGGAAATCAGTTACAAAGAGATGGAGGTGACTTGGTGGAGTTTGACCAGAGAGGGGGAACATCAGCGATGGTGAGTTCGTAGGTGTTAGATATTAAACATGTCAAACACCATGAGTTCGTAGGTGTTAGAGGAATCTTCATTCACCAAGAGAAATACATTTCCGAACTTCTAAAGAAATACTCAATGGACACTTGTGCATCTGCAAAAGTTCCAATGGGTTTCAGACACTAGATTTTCTCAGACCCACCTAGTGAAGTCATTGATTAGAAGGAATATAAGGGAATGATTAGGTCATTGCTATACCTTACTGCAATTCATTCTGACATCATGTTCTCCACATTTCTTTGTGCTAGATTCCAGGTTAATCTGAAGATGTTTCACCTTTTGGCTGCGAAACATATCTTTCGATATCTTAAAGGAATAAAGAGCCTCAGAATTTGGTACCGAATAAATGAAAGCTACTTGTTGCAAGCTTAATCGAACTCAAATTATAGAGTACTTCAACTTGAAAGGAAAAATAAAACTGGTGTTTGTCAATTTTTGGGTGGAAGATTGGTTAGTTGGTCATCCAAGAAATAGAACTAAATAGCACTTTCAACAGCTGAACCGGAATACATTGTTGTTGCAAGCTACACCTCTCAAGTTCTATATATGAAATCTCAGCTATTAGACTCTGGTTATCAATTTCAATAGATTCTGATCTACTTTGATTTTCAAACTGCTATCATGATCTCTCATAATCTGATTCACTACTCGATAACCAAACACATCGATATCGGTACCATTTTATTAAAGATCATGGTTCAAAAGGTAACATTGAGCTCATTTTTGTTCCATCTGACAATGAAATTCCTGATGTCTTTACAAAGGCATTAGAAGAAACTAAATTCAATATTTTTCTAAACAAAATGAGAATGATGATACCCAATCCTCAATTCTTCCAAGGAGTTTGTACTCTCTAGTGGAAACATCGGAAAGTTAAATAATTTCGAGCCAAACATTTTTCATTTCGAAATTGTTTCTTATCGGAAAAAAAAGGATCATTATATGTCTTTTTGTCTAACCTTTCTTCTAGTCATAAGTTATTTCAGTTTGTCTCTCTATTGAAAGTTTTTCTAAAATCTCCTTGTCAGAGTTCTTGAGAAATTTTACCTTCCTAAATGTCCATGTTAAATTCATCCCGAAATTCAAATCTGAGTTGGTAATGTGATTTCATTTTATCTCTTTTCTGAGCTCAAATCCTTTAGCTCTCGGAACCTCTTGAATCTCTTTCAAAATTTGATCTAACATCTTCCATGAAACTTTTGTCTTTGATATTCACTCTTGAAGTTGTGCCACTTCTCGGGTCGGTATCAAACATTAGTGATTGTTTTTTCGATTCTCGGAAGCATCTTATATCAGGTCATCTCATATTTCATTTGTTCTGGTATCCTTCTTTAGTAAATAATAAATATGATTTTATGGATATCCTTAACCTTGTTTTCCGAAACGCCAACATGTTTACCCAACGATTATTATCCTTTAGTCCTAATAAACACAATTTGGCACACATTTCAATAAATCAATTAGTACTTTCTGAATTGGAATCGACAGTTTCCCTTTTTAATCAAACACACGTCTTGTCTCATGGGATTAGCTGTCACATAGGAAAGTTTTTTTAACCTATGCATTTAATCTTGACCTGTTTCGATTTTGGGTGTCATCATTCCACTCTTCGACCGAACCCAAAACAACTCACCTATAAAAGGATTTGAATCCAACCATTCCCTCTTTGCGCTATTTATCTATCTTCATCACATAATTTTCTCTGTGTTGTGTTCTATGTGTTCTTCATGCATTCAACAATGGCGTCCAAGATTTCAAAAACATCCACCAAGAAGAAATCATCCAAAGGATCTGCTTCCTCATCCTCTACTGAACCAATCTTGAAAGATACCATGCAGATCTTTTCACTCGACCCCATGGATTACGACAAGTCGTTTTTTGTCATAGTAGAATTCATATCCTCCATCCCATTGTTATTGCACTTACCAAAATCCCCAACCCTAACTTGCACAAATTGGTTACAAGGGTGAATTCAAGGCCAAAGAATTCAAGAAATCGGTTGTTCCTAGCATCTAAACAATATTGATGCACATGATCTTGAGAGGTTTGTCAAGAAAATACGGCGGCACTGATATGATGGCAACGACTGGTTATATGTGGTTTACAACATCTTCACTGGCCGATCGAACGTCATAGACCAACCAGAAGTCTTATGGCAAGACTTCATGAAGTTTTCTAATCGAAGGAAGATGAACAAAATCTCAAGTCTAAGATTCTGGGCTTTGACTCCACAACAGTTGTATTCTGAATAACATGAAGCCATTCCTCTCTCCTCGGACATCCTTGAGGTATATTGCTCATTCAAAAATATTAAAACTTATAGGTTGCCAAATCAATCATCTTTTGAACCTGTTCAACGTCTTCCTCAGCATATGCTTGTTGTTATTCCTTCTAATTCACCTCATAAATCTTACCCCAGTCTTGGATGGGCAGCCCTCGAAATCAAATAGACTGGCCACTTCAGGATCCAAGCAGAAAAAGATTGCAAAGAAAAGGAAATGATATCCCTCAAAACCAAAACCAAAATAAGAACTAAGACCGGTGAATCCTCTCAAAAAGATTCAAAGATAGGTTTTGGACATGACTTTGAGTCTCAGTCTACCCCACCTAACCACTCTTCCGATGTACCTATCAGAGTTTCAAAAACACATGCACACACAAATGGAGATTCAGCGCATAATCTACCCCATACTCCTAACAGGGTGGTGCAGGTATTGAAAAAAGTCCCTTGGATCCCCTTAAGACAAACTCACGAGTTACTTCGAATCCTACTTTCTCTTCTACACAAGCACTATCTGTGTCCCCTACAACAATGTAACACCTGAAATCAAAAAGGACAAGAAAGGAAATGTACCATCCCAAGTCAGAATCAAGAGTTCAGGGGGTAAAGTGTAAATAAAGAAGCGGACTCAGCGAGTAGGTATTCCGACTCGCCGAGTTGGAGTGGGATTTTGGTCGCGAGTTAAGTGACCAACTCGTTGAGTCGATAGTTGGACTCGACGAGTTGGTGCTGAAGAGAGCAAAACCTTAATCCCGGGGTTGTGCCCTATATAAAGAATGTTATGTTCCTCCTTCAGCCTCTTTACCTTCCCTTTGAGTTCCAGAAACCCCAAAATTCATGTGAGGCTTCATTGTTGAAGAGATTGGGGGCTTAGAAGAGGAAATTGGTGGAAGGAGCTTGAGGAATTGGTAGTTAGCATCAAGGGCTTGTGTAGATTTGTTATCTACATCAGTGTCGGGCACATCTTTGAGGTAAGGAGCCTTATCTTAAGCTATTTCCTTTTTGGTTTATCCTTGGTGGTTGTTTTGGGAGTCCCTTAGCTTGTTTTGAGATCTATCTCAGATTTTGGAGTTAGATATGGGGTTGCTGCTCCAGATCAAGACTCATGATGGCTTAGAATGTCATAAAGCTTCAGTTCTTGGGTTGTTGGTAAAGCCCTTTTGTCTAAAACCCAATCCCTAGTGTGTTTTGGGCTTATATCTCCTTGGTATCACGTAAAGTTTGCAACTTTACATGAGGGATAGCTTGTAGAAGGGTAGATCTATGGATTGGAGCCCCTGCATGGCTTGAAAAGCCTTTGAATGTATTAAGAACTGGAGATACTCGGTGAGTCACATGAGTGTTTTTGACGAGTTGTATGAATATGTACATGAACTCGGCGAGTTGGAAGAACAACTCGGCGAGTCTGTTGAAGATTGCCTTGGACTCGGCGAGTCTGTTCTTGGACTCGGCGAGTCTGGTCATGGAACCCTAACTTTTTTTTGGTCAAGTCGTGAATCGGTGAGTCAAGGGATGACTCGGTGAGTTGAGTAGGATGGGACTCGAAGATTCTTGGACTCGACGAGTCAGCGGGTTGACTCGGTGAGTAGAGTCAGTCAGGAAGTTTGACTTTGACTAAGGACTTTGACTTTGACCAAGAGTTGACCAGTTGACTTCTAGGGGTATTTTGGTAATTATTGGCATTTATTGAGTTCAGTTATTTGGTGTTGACCAGTGGAGGAGTTCGTGTCGGTGGTTGGAGCAGCGAGGTCGTTTGATCACTTATTTATCAAAAACTTAATCACTTATTTATCAAAAACTTGATGTGTGTAAAACTCACTTAGTTTTAATCCTACTTCAATTATCAAATAACACACAAAAGGCAGTGAACCTATCAATTGTGGTATAGCTAAATAAGCAGGGTATCGAACACAGGGAACGGCAAATTAAATTAAAAACTAATTCTATCTAAATTACTTTAGCAAATAAGGGTTTTTCTCTAGTTTTACAAGACTAGAAACTTATTAAACAAAACTAATGCAAGGCTAGAAAAGAACAAATTAACTAGATTCAATAATGGGAAAGAAACTTCTGTTTAGTTCAACTCGGTTAACTTTATGGTTGCTTTTAAGGTAATAGTGCAATAGATTAATTCTTTCGTTGGTTACCGATTCAAGTGATTAAGTTGTGTTCACTACCCTAATCCTTAGCAAATAAACTAATTCAAACAGTGGCCAATTGCTTAACTTAATTATATTTACTAGATTAATTATTCGGGTTAAGTTAGACTTGCAATAGCTAATTAAATTGTTATTTTTAATTAACCTCTTGTTCAATAGTCATCTTACAAGCTTGCACATGAATTTACTCAATTTACTTATTAATCCTAGTTTCATATTCATTAATCCTAGACATATGATTTAGTGGTCACTTATCATATGAGGTCGATAATTAATAGATATTCATGCTAATTAACTATCTTTCTATTAACAAAAAATAAATTATCATTCATACACAAGGTTCTTTAGCAAGCTAAAATAACAATTAATCACCAACTTAGAATTAATCCTACCAATCAATCAAACCATATTGTCAACTTTGTATCCCCAAACAGAAGTATAAAGAAATTAGTTCATAACTAAGGTGAATAACAGCAAACAAATAAGTTCAAGTTGCTTAATCATATTGACAAAACAAGAGAATTAAGTAGAATGATAAAATTACGCCTTAATTACTCCCGGAATTGGATTCTAGCTTCTTTGGTCGACTTCTAAGGTTCTTCTGGCTTCTTATTCGCAGCTTAACACCTCTGAAACTTCCCAGAATTCTCTCTTTTTCGCATTAAAGAGTTATCTTTATATATGCATACCGACTCGTCGAGTCATATGGCGACTCGTCGAGTCCCTCTCACATTAGTCGTAACCTGATAACTGTCTTGACTTCCGAATGCTTATCTCTCTGAATCCGCGACCGGACTCGTCGAGTCAAGAGATAACTCGACGAGTAGAAGCCTTATTTTGGCTGTTTTCTTTCTTCTTTCCACTCTTGAGCTCTCAACCGCTTCTCTTGCTTCCTTTCGCTTCCGAGCTTCATCTTTGGACTGAAAAACACAATTTAACACTTTTAAGTACCTTTTGTCCATAATATGCAACAATTTAGCTAATATATGAATAATAAACTACACTTAATACACACTAAATATGCACATATCAAAATACCCCACACTTGTCTTTTGCTTGCCCTCAAGCAAAACTGAATTTTAACACATTAGAATCACATATAATAACTCCAATCCAACCCAGCCATTACGCCAAGACCGCAACGAATGCATTTGTGTCTAAAATTTTTCCTAAAGAACCCCCCATATTCCAAATACTCACAATCCTCATAAACATTCACCCACTCACCCCGAACTATGCTCATTTTATGCAACCCTCCGAATCCATCCTCAGAAAACCTCTTAACCTCAAGGTATTTTTAATCGAGCAACCCAAGCATACATATTCTAGAAAATTACAATTTATCCGATACCACTATGAAATTCTTTGAATTCTTCACTTCTTTGAACATTTCATCTTTGATATCTTTGAATTCACCAACTTGTACTAGCTTTTGGTATCTTCAACTTTTTTGGATTTTTGGAATTTTGATCTTTGAACTTCATACTTAACTTTGATGCTCCAAAATTCTTATAACTTTTCTTGTAATTTTTTCTCTCTTTTCTTTTTTTCATGTATTTCTCACTTTTTTTTTTCTTCACTCAAAACCTACATGCTTAAGCAAGGGCGCTCAATCTCAACCTTTATTGGCTAATGATAAAAATCTTCCTGGATACATTTCAGGTTTAGGCTGCTAAACATATTGCATCCCTCAGGCTGAGCGATGTCGTGTTTTTGTCTCATGATTTCACTAGAATAAGGAGGCCACAAATGCACTAGAACGTATATAGGCTCAACTAAACATTTGGGTCTTCATGTAATTATTAACACAATCTAACATGGAATCCTAGTTTTTACCAAAATTTTCTAATTAAATCCTAAATAATAATTTTTTTAAAATTGACTAGTATGTAACCAACCCCCTACCCCACACTTATGTAATGCAATGCCCTCATTGCATATTATGCATGATAAAGAACAATAAAAATAAGAAGAGAATTGGAACAAACTCCCCTGGGGTAGCAGTCGATAGGCTGATCACTTCCATGTTAAGCTCCAACTTCAATCAACTTTAGACATGGTAACATTTCATCCATGCCTTGGGTGTCAAAACTCATATGGGTCGCTCCAAATACGCGGAAATTAGTGTAAGATCTCCAAGAAAGGAAATGGAAGAATAAGCGAGCAAGTGGGACCAGTAGCAGCATCAAATCAGCAGTCCATCGGTGTAAAAGATGATCGACTCGTCGAGTCCCTCTCACATTAGTCGTAACCTGATAACTATCTTGACTTCTGAATGCTTATCTCTCTGAATCCGCGACCGGAGTCGTCGAGTCAAGAGATAACTCGACGAGTAGAAGCCTTATTTTGGCTGTTTTCTTTCTTCTTTCCACTCTTGAGCTCTCAACCGCTTCTCTTGCTTCCTTTCGCTTCCGAGCTTCATCTTTGGACTGAAAAACACAATTTAACACTTTTAAGTACCTTTTGTCCATAATATGCAACAATTTAGCTAATATATGAATAATAAACTACACTTAATACACACTAAATATGCACATATCAAAATACCCCACACTTGTCTTTTGCTTGCCCTCAAGCAAAACTGAATTTTAACACATTAGAATCACATATAATAACTCCAATCCAACCCAGCCATTACGCCAAGACCGCAACGAATGCATTTGTGTCTAAAATTTTTCCTAAAGAACCCCCCATATTCCAAATACTCACAATCCTCATAAACATTCACCCACTCACCCCGAACTATGCTCATTTTATGCAACCCTCCGAATCCATCCTCAGAAAACCTCTTAACCTCAAGGTATTTTTAATCGAGCAACCCAAGCATACATATTCTAGAAAATTACAATTTATCCGATACCACTATGAAATTCTTTGAATTCTTCACTTCTTTGAACATTTCATCTTTGATATCTTTGAATTCACCAACTTGTACTAGCTTTTGGTATCTTCAACTTTTTTGGATTTTTGGAATTTTGATCTTTGAACTTCATACTTAACTTTGATGCTCCAAAATTCTTATAACTTTTCTTGTAATTTTTTCTCTCTTTTCTTTTTTTCATGTATTTCTCACTTTTTTTTTCTTCACTCAAAACCTACATGCTTAAGCAAGGGCGCTCAATCTCAACCTTTATTGGCTAATGATAAAAATCTTCCTGGATACATTTCAGGTTTAGGCTGCTAAACATATTGCATCCCTCAGGCTGAGCGAGGTCGTGTTTTTGTCTCATGATTTCACTAGAATAAGGAGGCCACAAATGCACTAGAACGTATATAGGCTCAACTAAACATTTGGGTCTTCATGTAATTATTAACACAATCTAACATGGAATCCTAGTTTTTACCAAAATTTTCTAATTAAATCCTAAATAATAATTTTTTTAAAATTGACTAGTATGTAACCAACCCCCTACCCCACACTTATGTAATGCAATGCCCTCATTGCATATTATGCATGATAAAGAACAATAAAAATAAGAAGAGAATTGGAACAAACTCCCCTGGGGTAGCAGTCGATAGGCTGATCACTTCCATGTTAAGCTCCAACTTCAATCAACTTTAGACATGGTAACATTTCATCCATGCCTTGGGTGTCAAAACTCATGTGGGTCGCTCCAAATACGCGGAAATTAGTGTAAGATCTCCAAGAAAGGAAATGGAAGAATAAGCGAGCAAGTGGGACCAGTAGCAGCATCAAATCAGCAGTCCATCGGTGTAAAAGATGATCGACTCGTCGAGTCTTATGATGGACTCGTCGAGTACCAGCGCGCCTTCTCAGAATATGTAGAAATACAAGGCGACTCGGCGAGTCTGCTTAGTGCACTCGTCGAGTAGGCCACTGAACGAAAAATCTTGGAATTTTGCAACTGTTTTAGCTTCTAAAAACTTCTTTAACCCTTCCTCACATTTGGACTCAATTGCTCATACCCCCTAGGACCGGACTTGACACTTTGACGTTAAAAACTCGCTTCCTTGACTCGCTCTCACACGAAAAACAACCATGCTTTACCTCATCCTAAGCAATCAAAATGCAATCCTGAAAATACTTAAAGCAAACAACTATTAAACAAAATAATACCTTAAAGCATACACACCAAAAATAAAACAAAATAAAAATGCAAATTGTTTAAACACAAAAACACAAAAATTAATCCCCATCCTCCTCATCATCGTTATTGGCTCCACTTCCTCCCGCTCCGCTATGGCGTGCACTAATCCTCTCGTCTCACGATGGAATATATGGATAATTCCCACCATCAATATGTGGAATATTGAAGTGGTCAAAAAGTCGTATGTGGCATTGATTGCTAAAATTTAGCCCCCGCGCCATTTGGTCTTGCATCCGCCTCATCTCTATGTTGTACCAATCCATTGGTACATCTTCATTCTCTACCGGAATCACCGGCGGCTCATCCTCCATATCCCTTTCCCTTCGCGATCGCACCCTCCTTCCCGGTGCTTCAGGACCTACAACCGGGTCATCATTTGGGATGGCATAATGGCCACCACCATAGTCTTCAATAATTCGGGCCCTGCGGAAAAGAATAGGATTAAATGGGGGTGTCGGGATCAAAGTCATGAGGTTCCAGGCACCACGGTTCATCAACCCGAATGAATTCGCCAATCGAGTGACAAACATTCCTCCATTGATACGGGATGTTTTGCGATCTTTGACCGCACCCTCCGAAAGGTATGAAGCAATACACCATGGAATGTTGCAAAAGACGTCGGGTGTAATTATGCTCCATAAGTAGAAAACATCAAGGTTGGAGACCTTGTCATCGTCTTTCCTTTGGTTGATGGTGGAGGAAATAAGGCGGTGAATGAGGCGGTGGGTCGGGGATCGGATGCTCCCTTCCTGCGCGGACTTCGGGATATAAACTTTATTCCCAATAGTGTGCCACCAACCCGTGCTAGTAACCCCATCGGGAAACACCATGTGAGTGGTTGCCAAAAAGGCCCGAAAGAGGTTCGTAGAAACCAACGGTTGATCATAGATCCCTAGCCGGCAAGCAAGATCCACCACCGAGCATTGATGATACTCGCCCCCAAGACAAAATGTAAAACTTGCCGGATAATACAAATCCACTCCGCCGGTAAAAGATACCGTGGAAAAGAACTCCAAGCAAAGCTCCAAATACACCGGCTCTTGCATGCGGAAGACCCGGCTCCATCCATCACATATCATTGACTCGCCGCCATGTTGAAACTCCCTTAAAAGGTATGGAGCTAATTCTTCTTCATATCGCACCGTTTGCAACCATTCCCAATCTATTCTGTTCGGGACATAAACCTCCTTCTTTTTAATATCGGCAAGCTTCTTTTTCCACTTCCGCATTGTTGAAACGGACTCGATTTGCGGGAAGTTTAACCATGGAAATTCCTCTTGGCTACCCCTTGAAGATTGTCCTCTTCTAAACATGATTCCTGCAAAACATATAAACCATACCCAGAAAACACAGAATGTTAACAAGCCGAACTGTTTCTGCATCTCGACTAGACTCGTCGAGTCCATGTCCGACTCGGCGAGTCGCGGGACCTGTACGAGTCAGTCGACGGGTTTCACCAAATTGAATCATGTAATCTCTAAATTCTTGCAAGGGTTTTGTTCAGGGACTTCCTACCAAGTACTAAGGCCATAGTAAACATTCAAAACAACAAGATCCATGATAAAATCAAAAACCTAGAATTTAGTCACTATTTCAAAAACGGGTTTTTTTTTCATGAAACTGCAAGTGTAGATGGCCTTAATATCACTTTCTATCTAGAAAACAAGAAGAAAGTTGTCACCTTTCTAGTTTAATTCTTGAAGATTTGGAAGAGAGGTTGAAGAAGTCTTGAATGCTTGAGAGAGAAGTGTACCCGGCGAGTGTAATGTGAAAATTGAACTTTTAGGGTTAAAACCCTATTACATGTAAAAGTAATTTCGAAAATGTTTATTTTTTTCTGTAAATAAGCTCGACTCGTCGAGTCAGGGTCAGACTCGGCGAGTCCCATCGAGCAGTTAAAATTTTTTCTGAGATCAGTATGTACTCGTCGAGTCAGGGTCAGACTCGGCGAGTCGTTTATAAAACATTTCTAATTTTTGAAATTTTGTTATTTATTGAAAATATTCTCACCCCACTCTTGAGCTAGGTGCTCCCTTAAGCAGACAAGTTCGATGATTTGGAAGATTAACATTAAAACACAAAACAAAAACAATAAATGAAAAAAAACTAAAGAGTAAAAGAAAGCAAACTCTAACGACGGGTTGCCTCCCGCCAAGCGCTTCTTTTTGAGGAGTCATTAGCTAGACTCCTTCCCATTTACGTTTTGATAAATAAGCAGTCAATTTCATGATAAACTAAGTGATTTGATAAACTCGTGTGATTCTAATAGCTAAACTCGATAGCCTAGACCGAAGAATGACGAAAATGGATCAAACGATCCATGCTATTAGGGTAGGATGCGAAAATTGTGGCGGCCCCCATCTTACAAAGGATTGTGATCGAGACGAGAATGGAAATAAAAAGGCTCAAGTATTTTATTCCAGTGGCGACAGATATGATGAAGACTGGAGGAAACCGAAGAAGGAGTGGCTCCCATACGAAGAGTACAGAAAGGCTAAGGAAGAAAAATATAAGCAGAGGGAGAGGGGTTATTATCAAAAGGAGGAACCGGTGACGGACAAGAAGACGAACTTAGAAGACATACTTACAAAATTCATAAGCACGTCCGAGAAAAGGCATAATGATCATGACGTGGCAATGCAGGAAACCAGAAACATGTTGAAGAATCAGCAAGCTTCTATTCTCAACATAGAGAAACAACTGGGCCAACTTGCACATCAAGTAAACGAAAGAAGACCGGGTCAACTTCCGAGCAACACCGAGCCCAATCCAAGAAAGGAGAACGTGAGCGTAATAACCTCCAGCAGTGAAGAAGAATTGGCAGAAACACTAAGGGTTTCCAAAGGGAAGGCAGAAAAGGAAGAAGAACCAGAACGAGAAGAACTCGATCCGACTCGCCGAGTCACCAAAATGGACTCGACGAGTCCAGTCGGGAAGGATAAAAAAGCAAGTTTTCTGAAGACATACAACCCTCCTTTGCCATACCCATCCAGAGCCATTCCTTCAGAAAAAGTTCAAGCCTATAGAACCTTCATGGAGCATGTTAAAGCCTTACAAGTCAATATGCCATTCGTGGACACAATGCTCCAAACTCCCAAATACTTTAACTTGCTTAAGGGTTTGTTTGCTGCCAGGAAAGATCTTGCTGAAGTCGCGGAGATATTGATGAATGAGCTACCTGAGAAGAAGGGTGATCCGGGTAATATAGTAATCCCGTGCCAATTTGGCAATGATGTTTCCACACGAGCTTTGGCTGATTCAGGGGCAAGCATTAATTTGATGCCCTATTCATTCTTTAAGAAGCTAAATTTACCAGCGCCAAAGCCGGTAAATATGAGAATCCATTTGGCAATTAAAACAGTTATTTGGTGTTGACCAGTGGAGGAGTTTAGCTAAAACAGTGAACCTTAGGCTATCGTTTGATCCATTTTCGTCATTCTTCGGTCTAGGCTATCGAGTTTAGCTATTAGAATCAAGTTTTACATTTCAGGTTTTTCCTACCCTAATAATTGTTTTTGTCTCATGAAATTGACTGCTTATTTATCAAATCAATTCCTTTATTAGTTGAGCCTATATACGTTCTAGTGCATTTGTCTCATGATTTCACTCAAAACCTACATGCTTAAGCAAGGGCGCTCAATCTCAACCTTTATTGGCTAATGATAAAAATCTTCCTGGATACATTTCAGGTTTAGGCTGCTAAACATATTGCATCCCTCAGGCTGAGCGAGGTCGTGTTTTTGTCTCATGATTTCACTAGAATAAGGAGGCCACAAATGCACTAGAACGTATATAGGCTCAACTAAACATTTGGGTCTTCATGTAATTATTAACACAATCTAACATGGAATCCTAGTTTTTACCAAAATTTTCTAATTAAATCCTAAATAATAATTTTTTTAAAATTGACTAGTATGTAACCAACCCCCTACCCCACACTTATGTAATGCAATGCCCTCATTGCATATTATGCATGATAAAGAACAATAAAAATAAGAAGAGAATTGGAACAAACTCCCCTGGGGTAGCAGTCGATAGGCTGATCACTTCCATGTTAAGCTCCAACTTCAATCAACTTTAGACATGGTAACATTTCATCCATGCCTTGGGTGTCAAAACTCATGTGGGTCGCTCCAAATACGCGGAAATTAGTGTAAGATCTCCAAGAAAGGAAATGGAAGAATAAGCGAGCAAGTGGGACCAGTAGCAGCATCAAATCAGCAGTCCATCGGTGTAAAAGATGATCGACTCGTCGAGTCCCTCTCACATTAGTCGTAACCTGATAACTATCTTGACTTCCGAATGCTTATCTCTCTGAATCCGCGACCGGACTCGTCGAGTCAAGAGATAACTCGACGAGTAGAAGCCTTATTTTGGCTGTTTTCTTTCTTCTTTCCACTCTTGAGCTCTCAACCGCTTCTCTTGCTTCCTTTCGCTTCCGAGCTTCATCTTTGGACTGAAAAACACAATTTAACACTTTTAAGTACCTTTTGTCCATAATATGCAACAATTTAGCTAATATATGAATAATAAACTACACTTAATACACACTAAATATGCACATATCAAAATACCCCACACTTGTCTTTTGCTTGCCCTCAAGCAAAACTGAATTTTAACACATTAGAATCACATATAATAACTCCAATCCAACCCAGCCATTACGCCAAGACCGCAACGAATGCATTTGTGTCTAAAATTTTTCCTAAAGAACCCCCCATATTCCAAATACTCACAATCCTCATAAACATTCACCCACTCACCCCGAACTATGCTCATTTTATGCAACCCTCCGAATCCATCCTCAGAAAACCTCTTAACCTCAAGGTATTTTTAATCGAGCAACCCAAGCATACATATTCTAGAAAATTACAATTTATCCGATACCACTATGAAATTCTTTGAATTCTTCACTTCTTTGAACATTTCATCTTTGATATCTTTGAATTCACCAACTTGTACTAGCTTTTGGTATCTTCAACTTTTTTGGATTTTTGGAATTTTGATCTTTGAACTTCATACTTAACTTTGATGCTCCAAAATTCTTATAACTTTTCTTGTAATTTTTTCTCTCTTTTCTTTTTTTCATGTATTTCTCACTTTTTTTTTTCTTCACTCAAAACCTACATGCTTAAGCAAGGGCGCTCAATCTCAACCTTTATTGGCTAATGATAAAAATCTTCCTGGATACATTTCAGGTTTAGGCTGCTAAACATATTGCATCCCTCAGGCTGAGCGAGGTCGTGTTTTTGTCTCATGATTTCACTAGAATAAGGAGGCCACAAATGCACTAGAACGTATATAGGCTCAACTAAACATTTGGGTCTTCATGTAATTATTAACACAATCTAACATGGAATCCTAGTTTTTACCAAAATTTTCTAATTAAATCCTAAATAATAATTTTTTTAAAATTGACTAGTATGTAACCAACCCCCTACCCCACACTTATGTAATGCAATGCCCTCATTGCATATTATGCATGATAAAGAACAATAAAAATAAGAAGAGAATTGGAACAAACTCCCCTGGGGTAGCAGTCGATAGGCTGATCACTTCCATGTTAAGCTCCAACTTCAATCAACTTTAGACATGGTAACATTTCATCCATGCCTTGGGTGTCAAAACTCATATGGGTCGCTCCAAATACGCGGAAATTAGTGTAAGATCTCCAAGAAAGGAAATGGAAGAATAAGCGAGCAAGTGGGACCAGTAGCAGCATCAAATCAGCAGTCCATCGGTGTAAAAGATGATCGACTCGTCGAGTCTTATGATGGACTCGTCGAGTACCAGCGCGCCTTCTCAGAATATGTAGAAATACAAGGCGACTCGGCGAGTCTGCTTAGTGCACTCGTCGAGTAGGCCACTGAACGAAAAATCTTGGAATTTTGCAACTGTTTTAGCTTCTGAAAACTTCTTTAACCCTTCCTCACATTTGGACTCAATTGCTCATACCCCCTAGGACCGGACTTGACACTTTGACGTTAAAAACTCGCTTCCTTGACTCGCTCTCACACGAAAAACAACCATGCTTTACCTCATCCTAAGCAATCAAAATGCAATCCTGAAAATACTTAAAGCAAACAACTATTAAACAAAATAATACCTTAAAGCATACACACCAAAAATAAAACAAAATAAAAATGCAAATTGTTTAAACACAAAAACACAAAAATTAATCCCCATCCTCCTCATCATCGTTATTGGCTCCACTTCCTCCCGCTCCGCTATGGCGTGCACTAATCCTCTCGTCCCACGATGGAATATATGGATAATTCCCACCATCAATATGTGGAATATTGAAGTGGTCAAAAAGTCGTATGTGGGATTGATTGCTAAAATTTAGCCCCCGCGCCATTTGGTCTTGCATCCGCCTCATCTCTATGTTGTACCAATCCATTGGTACATCTTCATTCTCTACCGGAATCACCGGCGGCTCATCCTCCATATCCCTTTCCCTTCGCGATCGCACCCTCCTTCCCGGTGCTTCAGGACCTACAACCGGGTCATCATTTGGGATGGCATAATGGCCACCACCATAGTCTTCAATAATTCGGGCCCTGCGGAAAAGAATAGGATTAAATGGGGGTGTCGGGATCAAAGTCATGAGGTTCCAGGCACCACGGTTCATCAACCCGAATGAATTCGCCAATCGAGTGACAAACATTCCTCCATTGATACGGGATGTTTTGCGATCTTTGACCGCACCCTCCGAAAGGTATGAAGCAATACACCATGGAATGTTGCAAAAGACGTCGGGTGTAATTATGCTCCATAAGTAGAAAACATCAAGGTTGGAGACCTTGTCATCGTCTTTCCTTTGGTTGATGGTGGAGGAAATAAGGCGGTGAATGAGGCGGTGGGTCGGGGATCGGATGCTCCCTTCCTGCGCGGACTTCGGGATATAAACTTTATTCCCAATAGTGTGCCACCAACCCGTGCTAGTAACCCCATCGGGAAACACCATGTGAGTGGTTGCCAAAAAGGCCCGAAAGAGGTTCGTAGAAACCAACGGTTGATCATAGATCCCTAGCCGGCAAGCAAGATCCACCACCGAGCATTGATGATACTCGCCCCCAAGACAAAATGTAAAACTTGCCGGATAATACAAATCCACTCCGCCGGTAAAAGATACCGTGGAAAAGAACTCCAAGCAAAGCTCCAAATACACCGGCTCTTGCATGCGGAAGACCCGGCTCCATCCATCACATATCATTGACTCGCCGCCATGTTGAAACTCCCTTAAAAGGTATGGAGCTAATTCTTCTTCATATCGCACCGTTTGCAACCATTCCCAATCTATTCTGTTCGGGACATAAACCTCCTTCTTTTTAATATCGGCAAGCTTCTTTTTCCACTTCCGCATTGTTGAAACGGACTCGATTTGCGGGAAGTTTAACCATGGAAATTCCTCTTGGCTACCCCTTGAAGATTGTCCTCTTCTAAACATGATTCCTGCAAAACATATAAACCATACCCAGAAAACACAGAATGTTAACAAGCCGAACTGTTTCTGCATCTCGACTAGACTCGTCGAGTCCATGTCCGACTCGGCGAGTCGCGGGACCTGTACGAGTCAGTCGACGGGTTTCACCAAATTGAATCATGTAATCTCTAAATTCTTGCAAGGGTTTTGTTCAGGGACTTCCTACCAAGTACTAAGGCCATAGTAAACATTCAAAACAACAAGATCCATGATAAAATCAAAAACCTAGAATTTAGTCACTATTTCAAAAACGGGTTTTTTTTCATGAAACTGCAAGTGTAGATGGCCTTAATATCACTTTCTATCTAGAAAACAAGAAGAAAGTTGTCACCTTTCTAGTTTAATTCTTGAAGATTTGGAAGAGAGGTTGAAGAAGTCTTGAATGCTTGAGAGAGAAGTGTACCCGGCGAGTGTAATGTGAAAATTGAACTTTTAGGGTTAAAACCCTATTACATGTAAAAGTAATTTCGAAAATGTTTATTTTTTTCTGTAAATAAGCTCGACTCGTCGAGTCAGGGTCAGACTCGGCGAGTCCCATCGAGCAGTTAAAATTTTTTCTGAGATCAGTATGTACTCGTCGAGTCAGGGTCAGACTCGGCGAGTCGTTTATAAAACATTTCTAATTTTTGAAATTTTGTTATTTATTGAAAATATTCTCACCCCACTCTTGAGCTAGGTGCTCCCTTAAGCAGACAAGTTCGATGATTTGGAAAATTAACATTAAAACACAAAACAAAAACAATAAATGAAAAAAAACTAAAGAGTAAAAGAAAGCAAACTCTAACGACGGGTTGCCTCCCGCCAAGCGCTTCTTTTTGAGGAGTCATTAGCTAGACTCCTTCCCATTTACGTTTTGTCGCCTTCAAGCATCGGGAATGTGCGCCGTACTTTTTGCGGTTTATACTTAGTCTTGTAGGCGTGAATCTTTTTCTTGTAAGCCCTTTTCAATTCGTCTCTTCTCTTTTTCGCTGTATCATCCTCAGCTGGTTGGGCCTCTCTTTTCCTCTTCTTCTTTTTCAACCCATGCTTTTTCACCAATTTTTGAACCTCCTTTTCTTTAAATTTGATAACTTCATACTTCATATTGGTCCGTGCTCTAGGTTTAGTGGTGAATTGGGGATCAGCTTCCGCTCCACTTCCATTTATGGCTTCATTCTCTTTTGTGCTCGACTCTTTTCCAAATGGCATCATATCAAGGCATGCCACGTTGGCGTGTTGGACCTCCATTCCTTTTACTTTTTCTGCAGATTGTTCTTCCAAAGAACCACTCACAGTAACTGAATCCAGGGTATGTGAAGAACTGTCAACAAATAAATCAGCTTGAGTTAAGTTTTTCTCCAAATCAACTGGACTCGTCGAGTCCATTATGTCGACTCGGCGAGTCGGGTCGGGTTTCATCAATTCTGGATCGTTGTCTGAGTCGGCTCCTTCCAGTAGCTTTTCTAGCTCCTCCAAGTCTTTGTCAGCATCTGAAACTTCTTCTGAGTGTAGCGTGAACTTACTTGGGTCTTCTTTTAATAAAATATCAAGCTCTTTTTGCAATACCTCATCATCTAATTGGATAAATGAGATTTCTTCTCGCTTTTCTTCTTCTTGCTTGATCTCTGGATTAGCTTTAAACATCACCGACTCATCACCCACTCTTAATGTCAAAGTAGTCTCGGATATGTCAATTAGGGCACATGCGGTGTTTAAGAATGTTCTGCCCAAAATAATTGGTATTTCGGGGTCTTCTTTCATCTCCACCACCACAAAGTCTACTGGGAAGATAAACTTGTCTACTTTGATAAGGAGATTTTCACATATGCCTTGTGGATGAATAATTGTTTTATTTGCCAAATGGATTCTCATATTTACCGGCTTTGGCGCTGGTAAATTTAGCTTCTTAAAGAATGAATAGGGCATCAAATTAATGCTTGCCCCTGAATCAGCCAAAGCTCGTGTGGAAACATCATTGCCAAATTGGCACGGGATTACTATATTACCCGGATCACCCTTCTTCTCAGGTAGCTCATTCATCAATATCTCCGCGACTTCAGCAAGATCTTTCCTGGCAGCAAACAAACCCTTAAGCAAGTTAAAGTATTTGGGAGTTTGGAGCATTGTGTCCACGAATGGCATATTGACTTGTAAGGCTTTAACATGCTCCATGAAGGTTCTATAGGCTTGAACTTTTTCTGAAGGAATGGCTCTGGATGGGTATGGCAAAGGAGGGTTGTATGTCTTCAGAAAACTTGCTTTTTTATCCTTCCCGACTGGACTCGTCGAGTCCATTTTGGTGACTCGGCGAGTCGGATCGAGTTCTTCTCGTTCTGGTTCTTCTTCCTTTTCTGCCTTCCCTTTGGAAACCCTTAGTGTTTCTGCCAATTCTTCTTCACTGCTGGAGGTTATTACGCTCACGTTCTCCTTTCTTGGATTGGGCTCGGTGTTGCTCGGAAGTTGACCCGGTCTTCTTTCGTTTACTTGATGTGCAAGTTGGCCCAGTTGTTTCTCTATGTTGAGAATAGAAGCTTGCTGATTCTTCAACATGTTTCTGGTTTCCTGCATTGCCACGTCATGATCATTATGCCTTTTCTCGGACGTGCTTATGAATTTTGTAAGTATGTCTTCTAAGTTCGTCTTCTTGTCCGTCACCGGTTCCTCCTTTTGATAATAACCCCTCTCCCTCTGCTTATATTTTTCTTCCTTAGCCTTTCTGTACTCTTCGTATGGGAGCCACTCCTTCTTCGGTTTCCTCCAGTCTTCATCATATCTGTCGCCACTGGAATAAAATACTTGAGCCTTTTTATTTCCATTCTCGTCTCGATCACAATCCTTTGTAAGATGGGGGCCGCCACAATTTTCGCATCCTACCCTAATAGCATGGATCGTTTGATCCATTTTCGTCATTCTTCGGTCTAGGCTATCGAGTTTAGCTATTACCGCCGCCATGCCATCGTTCACTGAGTTTACTGCTCCACGACTCACTTCATTCCTCGGATTGTGGTATTCTCTAGAATGCTTAGAGAATTCTTCAATCAATTCCTTTATTTCCGGAGGTGGCTTTCGGGTGAGCGGGCCTTGTGAATCGAGTAGTTGCCTTGTGGTGACATTTACTCCATCATAAAAGATGGAGACCTCCTGTTGGCTATTTAGATCATGGTGTGGGCAATTTCTAAGTAGGCTCTTGTACCTTTCCTAAGCTTCATAAAGAGATTCTCCGGGTTGTTGCTCGAAGTTGGCAATGGCTTTCTTTAACTTGGCTATCTTGGAAGGTGGGCAGAAATGGTCAATGAACTCTTCTTTCATTTTGGCCCATGTGGTGACCGATCCGGGAGGGAGTGACTTCAACCAATCCTTTGCAGCTCCTTTGAACGTGACAGGAAGCATGCGTAGTAGCTGGACCTCGCGGGGCACATTAGGTACATTGAAGTAATCCGCCACGTCATTTACTTCATCTAAGTGCTTATAGGCGTCTTCATGATCTCTCCCGTGAAATGGTATCTCCTTGAGTTGAGCGAGAATATGGCCCTTTAGTTCGAACGTAGCGGTAGCGGGGATTGCGGGTTGCACAAGTCCCGGGCCGGTGTCATCACGCATCCTTTTCTTCCACTCCCCCATGGGGATCTCGTCAATATTAGCCATTGCGGTGGCTAAGTCTTCTTCAATATCGGATGTGTGCTCGCTTTCTTCTTCGGTCTCGTATTCGGTGTCTTTCGGGATCGGATTTTCGGTTGACAACGACGCACTGGATGCTCCTGCTTTGCTGCTCCTCTTCTTGCCAAACACGGATTTGAAGTTTTTGAGTGGTGAGTTCTTTAAAGAGGTGGTTTCTCCAACGGTTTTGCCCTTGTTTCTTCTTAATGCGGTTTCCGGATCTTCAAGAGGAGGAATTAGAGGTGTAGAAGATCCTCGGGTCATGAACTAACTGCAACTTAAAACAAAACAGAACGCGTAAAAAGAACAAAAATTTAATCTGATTCAGCGTCAGACTCGCCGAGTCGGGGCGAATGCACTCGGCGAGTTCACGTGAAAATCAGTTTTTTTTTTTTTTTTTTTTTTACTTAAACAAAAATTGAACAGAAGTTAACTTTGCGTAAGATGAATCTTACCCAAAGGGTCGATTGAATTAGAATTTAATGCTAATTTTAGAACCGTTCCCCGGCAACGGCGCCAAAAACTTGATGTGTGTAAAACTCACTTAGTTTTAATCCTACTTCAATTATCAAATAACACACAAAAGGCAGTGAACCTATCAATTGTGGTATAGCTAAATAAGCAGGGTATCGAACACAGGGAACGGCAAATTAAATTAAAAACTAATTCTATCTAAATTACTTTAGCAAATAAGGGTTTTTCTCTAGTTTTACAAGACTAGAAACTTATTAAACAAAACTAATGCAAGGCTAGAAAAGAACAAATTAACTAGATTCAATAATGGGAAAGAAACTTCTGTTTAGTTCAACTCGGTTAACTTTATGGTTGCTTTTAAGGTAATAGTGCAATAGATTAATTCTTTCGTTGGTTACCGATTCAAGTGATTAAGTTGTGTTCACTACCCTAATCCTTAGCAAATAAACTAATTCAAACAGTGGCCAATTGCTTAACTTAATTATATTTACTAGATTAATTATTCGGGTTAAGTTAGACTTGCAATAGCTAATTAAATTGTTATTTTTAATTAACCTCTTGTTCAATAGTCATCTTACAAGCTTGCACATGAATTTACTCAATTTACTTATTAATCCTAGTTTCATATTCATTAATCCTAGACATATGATTTAGTGGTCACTTATCATATGAGGTCGATAATTAATAGATATTCATGCTAATTAACTATCTTTCTATTAACAGAAAATAAATTATCATTCATACACAAGGTTCTTTAGCAAGCTAAAATAACAATTAATCACCAACTTAGAATTAATCCTACCAATCAATCAAACCATATTGTCAACTTTGTATCCCCAAACAGAAGTATAAAGAAATTAGTTCATAACTAAGGTGAATAACAGCAAACAAATAAGTTCAAGTTGCTTAATCATATTGACAAAACAAGAGAATTAAGTAGAATGATAAAATTACGCCTTAATTACTCCCGGAATTGGATTCTAGCTTCTTTGGTCGACTTCTAAGGTTCTTCTGGCTTCTTATTCGCAGCTTAACACCTCTGAAACTTCCCAGAATTCTCTCTTTTTCGCATTAAAGAGTTATCTTTATATATGCATACCGACTCGTCGAGTCATATGGCGACTCGTCGAGTCCCTCTCACATTAGTCGTAACCTGATAACTGTCTTGACTTCCGAATGCTTATCTCTCTGAATCCGCGACCGGACTCGTCGAGTCAAGAGATAACTCGACGAGTAGAAGCCTTATTTTGGCTGTTTTCTTTCTTCTTTCCACTCTTGAGCTCTCAACCGCTTCTCTTGCTTCCTTTCGCTTCCGAGCTTCATCTTTGGACTGAAAAACACAATTTAACACTTTTAAGTACCTTTTGTCCATAATATGCAACAATTTAGCTAATATATGAATAATAAACTACACTTAATACACACTAAATATGCACATATCAGTGATCTTATTTCTTCAGCCGACAGTTGCAGGTGATTCTTCTCACCATACCAATGGGTCTAAGGCACCAAGGCCGGCCCATCTTATGTTGTGTGATATGATAGTTAGCTTTATGCTAGGTGGTATGCTGGTAATTATGTGATATGCTAGTTGTCTTTGTGATACTTGCATGGAAGACCATGTGGGGTAGCCCATGACACAATGGTATAAGACCCTAGGGGTAGCCACGGCATCCTTACAGGTTTATATATGTGTTATGTGTAGATATTTATGTGATGCATGATATGCTATTTGGTTATATATGGTATTTGCAGGGAAGACCTCGGGGGAAGCCCGTGGCATTGGATGTAAGACTATGTGGGGTAGCCCATGGCAGTCCTAGGTAAAGACCATGTGGGGTAGCCCATGGCATTGGATGTAAGACCATGTGGGGGAGCCCATGGAAGTCATAGGTAAAGACCATGTGGGGTAGCCCATGGCACTACTACAGGTTTTATGTATGCAGGGCTTATGTGATATATGGTAGCTTTTATAGCTAACAGTACATATGATATGTGTGTAGCTTTTATAGCTATCAGGATATGTGATATGTGGTTTGTGTGAATGGTATGCTCTGGGAAACTCACTAAGCTTCGTGCTTATAGGTTTGTTTATGGTTTCAGGTATCATCGTTTTGGAAAGGAAGAGCTTGGGTTGATCGCAGTGCACACACCTATGATTTCCGCAATGAATGATTTTGGGATAAACTCTGATAAACGATTTGATTAACTATGATTTGATTGTTTGAATTAAATGGTATCAATGCTTTAGTTATATAAAAAATGAAATTTTTACCCCTGATTATTGGGACGTTACAGACAAGTTCTAAGCTTTCCAAAAATCGAGTTGTCCCTCCAACTTCGGAAACCTGAACTAAGCTGATATCCACCACAGATTAAGGAAGCTCAAGTATTACTTCTAACTAGAGGTGGAAAAAATGGGCACGACACGAAACCTGACACGAACTCGACACAGAATAAAGGGTTTGGGAAAGATATTTCAACCCGTTTAAATAAATGGGTTGACACGACATGACACGAAAATTAAACGGGTAAGGTTAGGGTTGGGAATTTCAACTTGAAAATGACCCATTTATTTATATGCAAGTTTTTTGAATTATTTAAATAAACTAGAAAGATACAAAACCAAAACCATAAGTAAAAGAAAACCTTCGACTTGAGTCCTTTTGTAATGTTTAAATGACTTAGCCGCCAAGATCAAGAAATCATTTTCAGTTTTTCCATTCTCTTATAGACTACACAGTCCCTTTCACCACTCTCTCATCCTTGTGACCTTGTCTTCCGCCTCCCTAGTTCCCACTCTTTCAATTTTGTCATTTGAACTTGATATGACTTCATTTATTCCGCCTCCAAACTATTAGTTTTTCCATTCCGCCCACCTAACTCCTACTATTTCAACATGTTCAACCTTTTAACCTCACATGACACGACATATTTCAAGGTATAGCCCTAACAAAAAAACCCGACACGAACTCGACACGACATATTTCAACTTATTTAGTGTTCGACAGGACACGAACCAGACACGACACAACATGATTGCCACCTTTACTTCTAACGATTGGAATGATGTAGTTGACATGACTCAACTCAGGCGTCCATATCTGATAAGAGATCAAATCAATTTTACACTCCTCGGAATGCGATATTGTGCATTTGCAACAAGCTTACAATGACACGTCCCACTGATTGAAGTTGACACTCTTTTGCCTGCATCAACCAAGTCAAAAATCGATGATGTTCCCGATACACAGATGATCCATCGACTAATGAAGATGAGAAGACTATGAGTGAAGATGTACCTGGTTCCACTTCAATACTAGAAGAACCTCCTCGTACCAATCCTGTTGTTGAAGACGAAGTTGAAAAGATGTTTGAAGATGATTTTACTATATTTTCTACTCTTCCGTCACAAACAGTGTTTCCTTTTTTGATACCATCCACATCCAAAGTTCAAAATGACTTCAGATTATCCTCGTCCTCATACGAATTGAATATTGAGGATAAGGGTGGTGATCAAGGCAATCAAACTCAAGGTGATCAAGACAATGAAACTAAGGGTGTTGAAGACCCTAATGATGATAAGGATGGTGAGAAAAGATCTGAAGGCTCTAGCTTAGACATAGGATCCTCTGATGAACAAGTTGTTGATCCTTTCGCTCTCTAGGAACTCCACAACAATGTTGAAAAAGTCAATTCAAAAGTCGACAATGTCAATACCAAGGTCGAATCACTTGACTCAAAAATAGATTTAGTGATCAAATCTCTTTCTGAGATCAAGTCATCTGCTCCCTCATAACTTGACAGAGCCAATTAATTGGATCAACTCATCTCTCTCTGGCTGAAGTATATCTTGGAAAAAGATGTGGTAAGATACAACGACAATTTCAACCACCATATATCCATTGTCTCTACCATGCTCAAGATTCATGATGCCATGATCTCTCCTACAAATGAACTCATCATGTAGACTCATGTCCGACATGAAAAACAAATTCAAAGATTGGAGAACGATATTAAACAAAATGATGAAATGAATATGATAATGCAAGAGGTTCTTATCAAGGTCATTCAGAATGCACAACACTTTGTTCACACTCTGAATCACAAGCTTGACGAAGTTCTCTAATCATGGAAGCAACTCTAGACACACTCAAAGCTTAAGCTCCAACAACTGATGCATATGACAAGCTCACCAAGCAAATCATATGAGCTTCCAATGGGTGTTTGAAAAGCTTGATGAGTTGAAGCATATTACATTGCTTGCAACAAAAGCAGGGCCTTTCCATGAAAGAGGGGGAGAAATGATGAGTACATGGAAACTAAGCTCGAAATTCCAACTCCGAGATGAGACAACAGATGAAGAAATTGATGACGTTGAAGATGAGTTTGATGAAAATGACCAAGTGATTGATGTAATTCTAGGGGTATGAGCTATCAAATAACAACCTCCTATCATCAAAACTATCTCGGAGGAGGAGAAGTGAAAATGGTCCTCTATTGCATGGGCATAAAATATTGCTGACGCATTCAAGCGAAGCAGAGAAATGGAAAATTTAATAATGCCTTCTCTCATTCCTGATCCGAGAAGTAAGCCTATTAATGAAGGTTCTCCTATAATGAAAACTGATGACTTACCTAAGCAACCTCTGATTCCTCCACCCTCAGAAGTTTTCATCTCTCCAGTTGGTGAAAAAATCATCTTTTTCACAACCACTACAAACGCCCATGTGAAAGGCAAAGGCAAGTGAATCCTTTTCGGAAGAGTCAAACCAGTAAAGTTAGTGAAATAGAAAGATGGTTGGTCGTTGGATAAAATTGATAGAGCAATGGAAGAGAGCCTTAGAATTCAAGCTCTGAAGGACAATCTAAATCCTTTCTTTGGCATCTCTCCTTACTATCCTCAAGGAATGATCTATGATGATCACTTCGTTCCTTAAAAAAGATATGCTCTTCCAACAAACGACTTTGAGCAACTAGATCTTCCCATATCTCTTCATAGCAAATTCTATGTTAAGTTTGATATTCTCCATACCACCGAGTAAAAAGAAAATTTTGTCCGAACTGAGATAGAAAGATTGGACACATTCTATTCCACCAACGCACTACCTCAAGATAAAGCTTGGTCCAAGTAAAGAATAACCAAGTTTACTGGTTTTGGAATGAAGATCCTAGAAAACTTTGATCTTGATTGCATTATATACTACTACTACATCTACCAGAACACTCAAGATAAAATCAAGATCTCGGATGTTGATTTTTCTTCAATAAATCCAAATGACAATCTTATCATTGCAGCTCATCTGAAAGACCGACAAACCTCCGAATTCAATACAGGAGCATACAACTCGGCTCTTAATTACTTTAAAGACTACATTTCTAAGTTCGGAAGATCCAATGTGGAGTTTGCCCACCTGTTTAGAACTTACAAAATTCTCTCAGCGGTCACCGCTGATCTTGAAGGAGTTGATATACTTAATAAAGGTCCCATAAAAGATCTGTTGGGTTTTAGTATACTACAACATCCTATGGTGCACATACAACCCTAAATACCTTGGATCTATGTTTTCTCTACTATACATACAAATATGAAGTTTCCAAGATATTACCCTATACGAGCATACAAATATCATATGCTTGGGTAATAAAATAGATAGAATACATACCTTTTTTATGTAACTTGTCTTCATGAAGCTTGACTGCCTAGTGCCCCAAGTGTAACACCTCAAATGGTTCACACAACACCATGAACACTTGGAATAACCTTAAGAATAAGGATACTTTGGTTTTCTCTAGTGAAATCGGCCTTGCCCTTTCGTGTACACACACTAGTGCCAATTTCACCAACCAAGGACATCTTTATATAGTGTGGAGATTAGGGTTAAACCCTAATACCCATTACCTTTCATTTCATATGATTCATGGGTTAAACACTCCATGGACTATCCATGAAAGCTTAGCCCAACCTAAATGAACTTGGCCCATCACACACATATATCTTAGAGTCCATATTTAATTAGTTCCTTTTGATCACTTAATTAATTATCAATTAATTCTTGATCAATACTAATTAAATAATATGATTATATATTAATATATTAGAACTTATAATATATTAATATAAATCACTAGTATCCTTTTTCCTCATCTTGTCTATCCAATTGTCCTGATGCCATGCAACCCAAATGGACCATGTCGTGTCGGGTCAAGTCTTACCAAATATAGTTATGGACATAGACATTAATCCAACAGTCTCCCACTTGGATAAGTCTAAAAATATTATTAAGTATGACTTCAAACCCCGACTAGCAATCGTAGCTCTCAAAAGCTTATGTCGAACTCTGACCTTGCCGATGAACTCTGACCTTTGTCAATGACTTGTCCATTAGATAAGGGATCATATATTCCTCAATTCTAGTTTTCATATGGACTGAGACATGGATTATAAATTAGTCTCTTTATCCATTTGTTGTTTCCCGATTTCCGATTTATGAAGACTGACTAATTGAACAGATCAAATCAGTCCTGGCTTGGCCAAGCACTCACATGTGTCATCATTAAATCATCGAGGGGCCCACATACATCGCTTTTATCCTGAAGGTAAAAGGAATGGATAAACTTCAACTCATAAGGCTTGTTCTACTACTTGTTGAATCATACACAAAGGCATGTTTTATAACATCGAGTTACCAATGCGGTTTCGTGCAATCAATGTACAACCAACTCATAGTAACAAATCATATCTATAGATTTGAAGAATATAAGATATTATCATCTCATGATCACTCGTGATAAAATCCATGAAGTGATTCAAATGAGCGCAGGTTGAATCCAATACTCAGAACTTATGAGCACTCATGAGTGTTGTAGCACAACTTTGTCCACCAACTTGGACCTCTACAAGCCAACCCATGACAATCTTGATTCATATCTACTTCCAACATATGACCGACTGTAGATGGTTTTGAATAACTTAGTCATTCCGGAAGAATAACCAAGTTATTATGGAAGTCAAAACATGAAAAGTGAAACACAAGAATAAATGAATCTAATATGGTATCGAAACCTATGAATATAAATAAAACACTTTCTATTTATCACCATGCTGATTACTCATTATTCATTGTTTTGGTTTTATCAACTTTATACTTGAATTAAAACACTAGGTGTCCCATGCTCCAAGCATGTACACTATGTTTTCTAAACAATAGCTTTGCCATACACCAAGTATGCACTCTATGTTTGTCTATGATCCTTACTTTTGTGAAATAAACCAATTGACCAAACTTTCAATGATTCTAATTTCACACTCCCAAATCGAAATCTGTTAGATTTTAAACTTAAATGCACTACCTTCTTGCAATGAATGTGTACAAAGTCACAAAGACTTGTCAATAGCCATTACAGGGTATTGCAATGAAGACCTACTCCATAGACACAAAGCCTTATGTTCAAAGTATGCATTGCTTTGAACATGCTTCTTGCACTAAGTTTTTTCTAATCTTACAAAGATTGCTTCCATCTATGGAGACAACTCTATATTCCAATTTTGACTACCACTTCTGAACAAGAGTTGCCTCTTTTCAGACTATGTCAATATGGTCCTTCCAATATTAACAATATACTTCCAACTGTCCTTGAGCAACCAATCTTTGGTCAACCTTAGATTGTCCTCAACAATTGCTTAATCACTTTAGTCATTTCCAATTCTAGACATTGTTCCCCTTAATTCCCCAAGGCATTTGGAAAATTCAGAAAGGATAAATATTATAGCACATGTAATCGATCTTGTACCCAAAGTAAATGGGACACGATTCATGATGTTTCACATAAATACATGGTTCTAGACCAGTCTTTTTCCATAAGAACTTTTTGTTTGCATTATTCTCAAAATTTGACTATGAAAAGGGATGTCGTAATCATAATCAAATTTTGAGAACGCAATATATAGAATTTTCTTAAGTTGAACCAATCCAACATGAAATTCATATATATATATATATATATATATATATATATATATATATATATATATATATATATATATATATATATATATATTCTTGACTAAAGGTGATTAAAATCTCAATATAAGCTCTTTAGAATGATTATAAACTCAATCTAAGCTTTTTAGAACTGAAATGAAGTATAATTTCCTCTCCCTTAATTATAGCAAAACAACTTTTTCAACCCTTGCAACCTCACAAATTGAAACTTTTGTTTTCTATAATTAACCTTGCTAACTTGCAATACTTATCATAGTTATCATGCTCCCACTAACATGATGATTATTAGCATAACACTTATGCTCCCACTAGCTTTGACATGTATCTAGAAAACAGCTGGACCTCTAGAAGTCAATACCTTATTAACATTCTTACCAAAGTTCAGATTTTTGATACTAGATTGCTTTGATAAGAATTTATCAAAATCATACACCTTATCTTAGATAGATCACATATGTGTCTAAACAATTTCAGAACTATGAAAAGGGATGTCGTAATCATAGTCTCAATTGTTTAGACCTTTGCCATTTCTCATAAGTCCATGTTAGTGTACCGGTTAAGCACGCACGCTCCACTAATGACTTTGAGAACTGCAAATATCACAATTGATATCTACTTAAAATCTACTTAGTGAAAGATTTTCCTCACCATCATTTCCGTGAATCAGAGAGAAACCTTATGACACTTAGATTTTATGGTGTATGTGTTCTTATCCATGTGAATTTGTCAAACCATAATCACAAGACTAGGTTAGTGACAAATCCTAACTCATATGGATTGAACTTGTGCAATCTTAACCTCTTGCCACCTGGCAGCACAAGGGTCTGCCATTGCTTCCAAGTAGTTATGCAAACAATTGAGAACATGTAGAACTCAAATATATATATATATATATATATATATATATATATATATATATATATATATATATATATATATATATAGCCAACTTAATTGGAATGGGCACAGAAATGTCAGCACGATAAGTTATAAACCTCTAGTTGTGTGTTAGCGATGAAATACAAGTTTTATTCTTGATTACTTCTTGAAACCCTTTCAGGATCTTTTAGAATCCCACTGTCTCCTTGACCTATAAGACTTTCTTGCCAAATATTCAAGAGATAGTGTGGATTCTAATCAAGACAAACACTTAACACAATTGGCCTAAGTTGGTCTCTGTTTTATCCAAAACATCACAACTTACCAAATTCAAATGTACAAGAGTTGAAAACCTTTTACTCTTACATTTAACTAGTGTTAATAAACCTTCTTTAAGATGTGTCACTCAAGTTACATTTGTGGTGGGCTTGATCATTTCACAAGAATGTGTACTCGATCCTTTAGTCCTTTACTTGACTCACACATCCATGTGAACAAGTAATTAGTCTTAATTTTCCAATGCTTGAAAGTTCTCATTCATCATACTATACAACTTGCATGATTCCAAGTTTCGGTCCAATTAAAACTTGGGTGATGAGAAACTTTCTTTATTTGGTAAATTTAGACACTACCACAAATGAAAGAATCAAAACCATTTTCCTATATTACTAGCAATGGAATCATATAAACAACAATTTTTTTTACAAATGCCATTGTAAGGATACTTACAATAAATAAAATCAAAATTTTCCTTTTATTTTAAAAACTTTGCGGAAAAACTTATCCTTACAATCCATATGAAAACCTTGTTGTTATATATTCCTAAGCAATGTGTCATAACTCCTAAGTAACAGCTTCAAGATTCTGATACGATCGAAGTCCATCTTCGCGATCAGAAGCAGTATATACTTCCTTTAAGTTTTTTCTCTTTTCTTTGACTCTTATAACATCACCATGTGACTCAGTCACTTTATGTAATAAGAATCTCCAAATAGGAGCTTAACAGAGTTAGACAATGGAATTTACCTGAAGGAGAGTCAAACTTATTGACCTTAACATCCTTAGGTAAATTTGACAGCTTCGCAAACAGTGCCCCTTCCTTTGGCAATTTTAACAAATGGACCCTTTGGTAATGGTACATGGGACTATCACGGACTTAGCTTTTCTCTTTACCATTTGGTCAACCGAGTTGACTATGGCCGATCCCTTTCCATTGGGAAGAGAATGTTTTTTCTGGATTTCCAGTGTCATCATTGTCAATGTCCATAAAGTTTTGGGAAGTCGATCTTCTAATCAAATTTGCTTTACTAGCCTTCTAAATCATTGCTGATTCAGCAGTACCAAGCAAATAGATAAGATCATTAAGGGTCTTGTCATAGTCTGTTTCATAGGAGTCCCAAAGGAACTCACTATGTGACTTAGAAAGTGATTGAACCACCAACTTTCTCAATACTTTGACACCCAACTCTCCCGGCTTGTCAATATGTGACTTCATCTCCAAGATGTGATCACACCTAGACCTTGTCATGACAATAGGACTTGAGTGACCTTGAACTTGTGGGTTAGGGAGAATAATTGGAGGAGGTGGAGGAAGTGAAGTTCCAAGCGATTTAGGAAGATCATAGAGTCTGAACTAGACATCTTTTGGGAGATATTCAAGTTTAGTTTATTTAAAGTCTTTAATATTAAGGCTAGGACCCAACAACCTATTTATAACTGGAAGAGGGATGTCATAATCCAAGTTATAAAATAGTTGAAGGTAGGTAAATGACGATTTACCAATTTCCACCATGAAAAACGAAATATAATTAAGTTTTAATTGGATTTGAAATTCCTAGATCTTTTGAGATACATTGAACTTTCAATGGCATGCTTGAATCTCGAGTGTGCCCTCTCAAGTTTGTGACTGGGATGTCGAGGATCACAAACAAGGTGTGAATAACCATGCAAATTAACTTGGTACCCTTAATTTTATCACCTAATAGATGTGTCGGTTAACCACACACGCTCCACCGATCTATGATAAAACTTAAGTCACCCTTTGCCACACATTGTCAGTCCCATGTTAGTGTGTCGGTTAACCACACACGCTCCACTAACGACTTAACAAAGGTGCAAATAGTAATTTCTTGGGTTAGCACCATTTCACATTTTCCTAAGTAACTAAGATTAGGAATTTATAAGTGTTTAGTTACTTAGTATTTTTCATTATACTTTTAATGAAGGGAGAATTATAGTCCTTATCCTACCTGTTCGGCTAACGACCCTCCACCAATCAAGGAAGCGGTGGGTGAGAGTGGACACCCATTAAGTTGCCATTTTATAGGCAACAACCGTATACCCCCCTTATAGACCGGCTTCGTGAATGAGGCCTACTAATGGTAAGACGACTTGCTCTTATACATACATATATATATATATATATATATATATATATATATATATATATATATATATATATATATATATATATATATATATATTATTAACTTATAATATTATAAAGTATACGAGTTGAATTTTATCTTTTAAAATTCTAAGGGCTTAAATTGGAATTAAAGTATTCATTAGAGAAAACTTTTCAAATTCCAAAACTTGAGGGCAAGTTTTAAAACTATTCAAAACTCTTGGATTTTCATAACTTATGAGTTTTAAGTAAAACTTTAAAAATTTTAATGAAGAGACTCTTGGACATCTATAACTTGAGGACAAGTTATGGAGCCATAAAAACTATTTATAAGAAAAGACTCTTCATTTTTTTTGTAACCTAAGGCATATTTGTGAGTTTTTAAGATCCATAAATGTGACTTGTCATATAACTTGAGGACAAGTTACAAAAAAAAACATATTTTTTGAATAACTTTTAGATTAATTAGGATTGAAAACAACTAAACACAATTTTTTTCATTAATCTAAACTAACTCATAAATCAAGGAAACATAGAACTTTTGGTAATCCATAACTTATGGAATTAAATGCTTGTTTTATGATGAAACTTTTCATGTTCCATAACTTAAGAATAAGTTATGGAATTCTTTAAAACATTAACACCAAATTTTTTAACTCCATAAAAACTTTGAATCATTTAAAAAAAAAGAAGAAGAAGCCCTTTTCATATCCATAACTTATGGAGGTTTCAAAACACTTAAGATCACAACTTTAAAAAAACTTTTGAGCTCCAAAATTTTATGAAAAAATTTGTAACTCCTTAAAACATTTAGATCAAACTTTTAAAACTAATAAAATAATCATATCATTTTATCTTTTACTAAATTTGACCTAATTCAACTCATATAGCAAATGATTCAAATTTTATAAATAGTTAGTTTTTCACAAAAACAAGTAATTATCTTAAAATTTGACAAACGTCATGTTTTTTTCATTTTTTTTCAACTTTGAAAATAAAGAATTTGCATCAATATAACAGAAAAAAACTCATGGCTCTAATACCACTGTTGGGTTTTAGTATACCACAACATCCTATGGTGCACATACAACCCTAAATACCTTGGCTCTATGTTTTCTCTATTATACATGCAAATATGAAGTTTCCAAGATATTACCCTATACTAGCATACAAATATCATATACTTGGGTAATAAAATAGATAGAATACATACCTTTTTAATGTAACTTGTCTTCATGAAGCTTGAGTGTCTAGTGCCCCAAGTGTAACACCTCAAATGGTTCACGCAACACCATGAACACTTGGAATAACCTTAAGAATAAGGATACTTTGGTTTTCTCTAGTGAAATCGGCTTTGCCCTTTCGTGTACACACACTAGTCCCAATTTCACCAACCAAGGACATCTTTATATAGTGTGGAGATTAGGGTTAAACCCTAATACCCATGACCTTTCATTTCATATGATCCATGGGTTAAACACTCCATGGACTATCCATGAAAGTTTAGCCCAACCTAAATGAACTTGGCCCATCACACACATATATCTTAGAGTCCATATTTAATTAGTTCCTTTTGATCACTTAATTAATTATAAATTAATTCTTGATCAATACTAATTAAATAATATTATTATATATTAATATATTAGAACTTATAATATATTAATATAAATCACTAGTATCCTTTTTCCTCATCTTGTCTATCCAATTGTCCCGATGCCATGCAACCCAAATGGACCATGCTGGGTCGGGTCAAGTCTTACCAATTATAATTATGGACTTAGACATTAATCCAACAAGATCCTAGGCTCAGATTTGTTTCCTTGAAGAAAAGTTTAAACAAAAAGGAATTTTTCAGAGTTAGAGACAAGAACCTAGTTCCTATGACAATTCTTTAGAGATTCAACCCCAAAACGAGCAAGACTAATGCTTTAGAAAAAAATCAAGAATAAGTTTGTTGATCAACTCAAATGGTACATCGAATTCCGATGATGGACATAGAAAGCTTACCTCTTTGCCTTTGAATAATCTAAGTAGGATGGGTATGGATTCCTAAAGACGCTTAGGGGGAGACTGTTAGGACATGAAAGTGCCCCTTAGTCAAACTCATCTGATGTTTATTTCTGAGATGGTGTGGACTCTGAGATGTAGAGTAGTTTCTAAACTGATTAGATTTTTGAGATGATGTTGTTTCAGTTTAATCAATGTTTTATGTCAGGAGTGAAAGTACTTATTTGTTGTTTCCTATTTGTAACGTACTATAGTAAAACCGACAAGATCAATAACAACGGTTGTGTTAGGCTGTTGATCTTCAGTCCATTCGCACTTTATCTAGAATTTGTCTTTAGTAACTCCTTGGCTATAAATGGAGTGTCAACATTTGTAATAGGTGTGTAGAAAAAGTGCAACTTGAGAAAAACTTTATTTCTATCAAATTAACAATTATTCGGTCAATCATTTCTCTCTAACATTCTTCTTGTTTTTGTTTACTTTATGTTGTTCATACTTTATATTAAACATCGTGAGCAATTTGTTGAGTTGTTTACTTCAAGGCTTGACTGGTTTACCCAGATTTGACTGGATCTCTTATTATAAGCACTATTTGACTAAGGGTTTGAGTTTTCAAACCTCGTACGCGCAAATTCGTGAATTTACAACACTTTCTATATCTTCAGCTAATATGATATTATATCTTCAACTATATAGAAATATGATAATGACGAATGAAATTTAAATCATTATTTTCAGGTGGTTAAAACATAGGTCAAAGTGTATGTTTTTAAATTGGATAGATTGGGGTTGTGCTTCTAATTTTTAGGGGCAAGTTGGTTTGCTGGAATGTAATGAAATTAGGGAGAATCGAAATCCAATTCCACTACATTCCACTATTTGGTTCAAAATTTTAAGATGAAATTTGATTCTTAAATTAAAAAATATTACACCAAACGAATGAAAGTGAATTCCTTCAAAGTATGGATGAAATTAATTCCAATTAATAAAGAAAAGTGCAAGATTACCATATTAGCCTCTACCACCATCACTACAAACACCCAAAACTACTACCAACGACCACCAACCACCATCACCATTGCCTCCACCATTCACCACCACCACTACCACTACCACTTACCACCACCGCTGCTACTAGCCACCATCGCAGTCGCTACCGCTACGACCACCACCCACCACTACTACGATCACCACCAAACTCCACCCCCACCACTTCTACTGTCACCACCCACCAACACCGCCACCTACCACCATCGTTAAAATGTTGTTGTTACCATCTATCACCACCACCACCACTATTGCCACCATCACCCATGTAGGATCCCGTGGAAATGACATTGAGGAATTAAATACAATCAACATGAATCAAACGGTAATAAAAAGAACATAAGATGTAAATAATCCTATTTAAGCTCAATTGATGTCTGGAAGGTAATCCTAAGCGTACAAAATAAGCAATGTAAGAACTATCTACTAACTCTTAAGACTACAACACTATTTATAGTAGTTCCCTTAACAGACTCAAAATACATAGTATAAGTAAGACCTAAAGTACAACCTCAATGTTCACACTAAAATAGATAGATATATCAAAGGTTCTCCACCTTCAATATAGACAACACAACTTCTCTATCTATTTTTCAACACCTTCTCAATAAAAAAATGACACATAATTAGATTCAATATTTCTTGAATCAACATTCTCCCACTAAATGTTGGATCTTATGAGGAACACTCTTTTCTTCCGTGGCATTCTCCCCCTAAAAGTGTGAGAAGCATCAGCATCTAGGAATGTCTAAGAGAGAGGAACAAATCTAAAAAGTGTCACCATCAAAACACATAGATCTGAAAATTCGAACTCCCCCTGAATGAACAACACTCACTCTTGAATCTTCAACACATGCTATATACCCATACATTCGCATAAACAACACAAGAACTAACTCCAAACCATTGGATAACAGCCTTAACCAACGGGTAAAAGAACTGACTTTGAACCACAATGACCCACTACGATCACTCGGAACACGTCGCAACAAAAGCATGGATCTGAATCGGAATACGTTTGGATCAGAATCAGAACATATTTCGATGGGAATCGAAACACATCATCCATTACGACTCACTATGATACATTATGATCCATTAGAACCACTCAAACTTCATCATATCAGATAAAAATGTTTTCACTCCAATCACTATCATTTCGATTACCTTCGTTCTGATTTGAAAGAATCGTTTCGAGTACCTTCTTCTGATTTGCAATAATCATTTTGATTACATTCGTTACAATTTGCAAGAATCGATCCAATTATCTTCTTTCCATCAATCGTATTTGAATCATTCTACATTGGAACCATTTTCACATCGAAACATAAACCCATTGCAACTTACACCAATCCACTATGATGCATTCCAATGCACTACAATCGTTCACAACAAATTAGAATTGAACATTAATGTTGGTTGCAATTATGAAAATGATTTTGGAATGGATGCCCTCTAATGCATTTTGATGCATTCTGATCAATGGCCACGAATCAGAATTGAACAGTAACCTCCAAGAACAAAAACTAAAAAACATTATTTTTAGTTTTTTGGGGTTTTTATGAGGCTTCAAAGAACAAAAACAAAAATCTTTTTGTGTTTTTAATTTTCTATAGAATCTGACCAAAAGAAAAAGATAAGAAACAAAATAAGATGGAGGAAAAGTTCCTTTGATAACGCTTCACTATCAAAACAGAAGGTCATAGGAAAAGGTTGAACTTCGTTATCAAATATCAATGTTGAAGCATAAAAGTGACCCTCTTAAACTTTACAGATCCGAAGCCTTCTCCTAATCCGTAGTCAGTATCTCAACCGCAATCAAGAACCACATTCACAGTTGACGTCATCAATCCTTAGTCTTAGTCTTTTTATCTATTATCTTATGTCTTTACCTTTCTTTATCCAGTGTGTCTTGCATGGCCACCTTATACAGATTAGACTTTGTAATCTTCGAGACTCTATAAATAGAGTTCTCTCATTTTGAATGAAATACATCAATTATATCTATATTGAATATCATATCTTACTCTCTTCTTACTCTCTCATCTTCAAGGATCCTCAAAACTTAAATTGATTAAGATCATAATCTCTCTTCAGAGCAAGTCAGTCTTGACTTAATCACTAAGTCTGATCTCACTAACTAACTTGTTTTGGTTGCAACCCTCATTAAGAATCAGCTTAAGTGTCTTCTTAATATAATAATTGTTGTCATTTATATTTCCTTATATTTTCACAGCTAACCATCTAACTATCTAATTCTAACTTATTATTGTTGAGCTTTATGATCCTCTGAGTTAAACTTCATTCTACAATATTACTTGTCCTAACATTTGCTCAAGTGTGTTACTTAAGTTTTTATCTCAAGAATTGGTATCATAGCCAAAGTGGTTGCCTTTTAGACAAGAACTCTGATTTTAAAAGGCTTTCTATACCACTGAAGCTCATTTCTTTAAAAAAATGGAAAAAAAATCTTTTGAAAAAAAAAACAAGGAAATATGGCACAAGCATTATCTCTTAATGTTTCCAACAGTGTTGGAGGTTCGAATAGAGCTCCAATATTGGTGGCAAATGAATATCTTCACTGGTCTCAGAGAATGGAGAGGTATCTAAGAAGACTTGGAGGAGATGTATGGAGATCTATAGAAGAAGGACCTTATGTTCCTATTCTTACTCCAATTCAAACCGACGACACTTAAGCCAGACTGGGAGGAGGTCAACCAGCTATGAATCGTCCCACCAAAGATGATATTGATAAGATGGAAAATGATGATGTTGCTTTTTATGAGATATCCTGTGGAATTACTTTTGATAAATTCAACATCATCATAAATTGCAAGTCAGCCAAAAAAATCTGGGATGTCCTCAAGAACCTGTATGAAGGTACAGAACAAGCTCAACATCAGAAGCTTACAACCGCACTCAACGAATTCAACAACTTCAAAGCTCATGTTAGTGACAGTCTGGAAGACTCCTTAAAGAGGTTCAATCTAGTTGTCACGAAGGTATCAAATGTTGGTACCGTCCGAAGTAACCATGAGACAAATATTCAGTTTCTCAATGGTTTGGGTAGACATTAGACTACAGCTAAGATGATAGTCCAAGGAGATAGAAAAAATCATTCTTTATCTCTTTACAAACTTTATGGTGAACTACAAGCACAAGAATCAACCGTACTCAAAGATTGTGCTGATTTCGGTGGACCACTCGCTCTTGTAGCACAAGCACCTCACACACAGTCTTACCCTCCCTCGTATGATAACCCTCCGCAGTCATACGAAGCTGACTCAGAATACGATGATGAAGAGGAATTTCAAAATGCTATTGCTCTAGTTAGTCAGCAATTCAATAGGCTACCACCCTCATCTTACAACAAAAATCAGCAGTTTACTAAGCCTCCCTTCAACCGCAACTTCAATCCTCAAAATAATCACTCTCGATATTCCAAAAATCATCACCCATCACTGCAACCTCAAAACATTCAATCTAAAGAGGCACCGCATCCTGTCAAGCCAACTGACTCCGATACCTCAACAGAAGACAAAGTTGATATTGTAATTTGCCACAAGTACAACAAGGAAAACCACTTTGCAAAAGATTGTAAACCAATATAGTGAAAGACAGAGCATTCTACCTTAGAATGGCTCAAGATATGGAGGAAAAAGAAAAATCAAGGGCATACGTAGCCCAAGTCAAGAGAGACCATCAAGTCTGGTCATCGGGAGATGAGGATGAAGATATCAACAACATCAAGGGTAAAGGCAAAATTTACATGATGGTAACTGCAAATGAGGATGGGTCAAACTTGCAGGAAAAGAACTACTGTCACATGGAAAAAGATGGAACTCTGAGCATCGTTGAGCTAGTAAAACTCATGATCCAAACTCTTAATTACAGCATGCATGATTGTCAGCCATTCATAGACAACCTTAATGACACTTGTGTTGCCGTCCTTCCATACTATAACAAAGTCCTAGAAAAGAAGAATATAGCTTCCCAAGAGATGTTTCATGTGAGAGGACGACTGGAGGACAAGAGACTCAAAGTATCCTTGTTAGAAAAAGATCTAGTGTTTGAAAAGGATGCTAGAATGTTATGTGAAACACAATTAGGGATAGCCTTGAATCAAAGAAATTTAGCTCATAATGAAAATGTACACTTAAATCTTCCAATAGAAAAGTTGTTTAATGAAAGCGAAGCTATTGAGAATCTTGTGAATAATGGAACCATAGATAAAACATACAATTGGGGTTGGTCAATGGGCCCAAGATATCACTTTTAATCCTCCAAGGGCTAAAAGGAACATATAAACTTCGACTCATATGCTTGTACTAACTAATAATCAAATTGTACATAATAACACGTTTTATAGCATCAAGTTACTGAAGCGACTCATAGTCAACAACTCATATCTCTTGGTTTGAAGACTTATATGATATTATCGTCTCACGATCACCCAAGATAAATTACATGAAGTGATACAAGTGAGCGCAGGTTGGATCCAATACTCGGACCTTATGAGCACTCATGAATGTTGCCGCAACCATTGCTATGTCTAATACAATTCAGAAAACTCTACAAGCCAGATTCATAACAGTCTTGATACAATACCTACTTCTAACGTATGATCGACCGTGGATAGTTTGAATAATATAATTATTCTGGAAGTCAAAACATGCAAACTGAAACAATAGTAAATGATTAACACAAGACAATACCATACTAGTAAATAAAAAGCACCTTTTATTTAAGCATCAAATGTCAATTACATTTCAACTATTACAAGTTTCAAAAGCTATCTAATCATTAAAACTAATATCATCCTTCAGCCCGATGCGCCTCGCAAGTTGTAAATGCTTAACCCTACTCAGTCCCTTCGTGGGGGGATCTGTTGGGTTCTCATCTGATGATACCCTCTTTGCCACGAGGAGTCCTTCTTCTATTCGATGTCTAATGAAGTGGTATTTTCTGTCGATGTGTCTGGTTCTGCCATGATCCCTTGGTTCCTTGGCTAAGGCAACTGCACTCTCGCTGTCACAAAAAATCTCCATAGGCTCCTTTATAGCTGGTACAACTCTAAGGTCTCCAATGAAGTTCTTCAGCCATATTGCCTCCTTCTCCACCTTGCTTGCTGCTATGTACTCTGATTCGCAAGTTGAATCAGCTACTATATCGTGCTTAGAACTTTTCCAAGTTATTGCTCCTCCATTCACGGTAAATACCCAGCCCGAATGAGAGCGGAAATTATCCCTGTTAGTCTGAAAGCTGGTGTCACTATACCCCACCACTCTCAAGTCATCACTCCCACCGAAGGTAAGAACCTAGTCCTTAGTCCTCCGCAGGTACTTGAGAATTTTCTTTACCGCAGTCCAGTGAGCCTTGCCAGGATTCCCTTAATATATTTTGACCATGCTCAAAGCAAATGCCACATCAGGGCGATACAAGTCATAGCATACATGATTGAGCCAACAGCGGAAGCATATGGTATTCGATTCATCTTAGCTATCTCAGCCTCTATACTCGGACTCTGAGCTTTACTCAGTTTGGCATTACTCTACATTGGTAAGTCACCTTTCTTGGAATCCTACATGCTTAATCTTTTCAACACCTTATCCAAGTAGGTACTTTGACTAAGTCCAATTAGTCTCTTACTCTTGTCTCTCATTTAGTCTATCCAAATGCATGATGCCATGCAACCCAAATGGACCATGCCGGGTCGGGTCAAGTACATACCAAAAATAGTTATGGACTTAGACACCTTATTCAACATCAACTAGGAAACCCTAATTTGACTGCTTAGGCCCTAAGCATCCCATGGACTCCCTTTAGAACACCCCTTGAACGATTTCTTTATGGACTTCCCTTAGAATTCGTCCAACCTATGTTTCAAGGTGATCCATAGCCCAATTGCAATTATCTTATAATTACAATTTCAGTCCCCTAAGTTAATTAATGTCTTTTAGTCACAAAACTAACTATCAATTAATTTTTTACTAATATTAATTAAACAATATGATTTCTCCTTTAATATATTATTCATATAATATATTAATAAATCATAATTAATCCTCTTTCTCCATAAATCATCCTATCAAGTTGCTTTGGTGAAGGCAACCCAAAAGGACCATGCACAACCGGGTCAAGTACATACCAAATATAGTTACAAACTTAGACACTAATCCAACAAAAACATCAAGTAATAGAAAACAAGCCTAGGCTCTGATACCACTGAAGGGCTTAGAGCATTCTAACACTCCTATGGTGTATATGCAACCTTGGATACCTTGGATCTATGTTTTCTCTATTATACATGCAAACTTTCAATTTTCCAAGGCATCATCCTAACTAGAATATTATGGAGTATATACAATACAAAAATCTAGTTAAATGACATACCTTTTCTTGTAACTTGATTCCTTGGACCTTTAAGAGCCTAGCACCCCAAGTGTGATGCCTCAAATGCTTCACACAACACCACCAACAATGGATGACTTGAGAGAGGGTTCCTTGCTTCACAAAAATCAGCTAGCACTCTTCTAAGCTCACTTAGGTGCCGATTTTGGTAGCCATGTGGTTCCTTATATAGTGTGACACAATTAGGGTTACACCATATAAACTCTAATGTGCATTACTTTCCACATTCCTTAGGCTCCATGGGTTTTAACCTCCATGGAGTATCCATGGGTCTCCACATGGGTTTAGCCCAACATAAAGAACTATGGATCATAAGCCCACTTTATACGAATGAATGATTTACACAATCAATCCCCATATATTTAATTAGTCTCTTTTGATCACAAAATTAATTCCAAATTAATTCTTGATCAATACTAATTAAATAATATGATTTCATATTAACATATTAGAACTTATAATATCTTAATAAATCATAAATATCCTCTCCTCATAAGTCTAACCTTACAAATTGTTCTGGTGTTATGCAACCTAAATGGACCATGCTACTCTCGGGTCAAGTACATACTAATTATAGTTATGAGCTTAGACACTAAATCCAACACAAAGACCATCTAATATGCCTTAGACTCAAACCCTATCTCCTTTGAGGAAGATCTTGACTCATTAAGCCTTTAAACCCTCATCCCATCGACCCAAAACACAGATCTGAAGTCCAAGAGTGAAAGAATCACGTAAAGTTTCACTTTACGTCCATGCATGCATGAAATATTCTCCAAGATCCATTTTAGTCTTCATTGTGGACATAATGCATGAATGGGATATGGAGGCTATTAAAGTTTGTAACTTTAATCCTCTAGAGGTCTTATAGAGGCCAGATCTACACTCCTAACCTCTGGAAACCTCTTATCTTGGAATATCTAACCCAAAGTCCCAAAACAAGCCCTAAACTACCAAAAGATGAGATCTAAGCAAATAAAGGTCAAGGTAGCAACTTTATACCTCACCTCAAGATGGTTGCCAATACATAGTAGATGTCGGATCTACTCTCCTCTCTCTACTCCATCTTCTTCAAGCTTCAAAATCCTTCACAACCACACCAAAATCACTCACCAAAGCTCTCTCACACACTAAGGGAGGTATAAGGCTCAAACTAGGGTTTCTTTAGGCTGTAAGGACGATGAGAGAGGCTACAAATGAACAATAATTTCCTTAAATAAGGTACAAACCCCTGAAAATTAGGGTATTCTTTTACAGTGTCTACTCGTCGAGTTGGGGCCTTCCAACTCGTCGAGTCGATCCTACGTCCCACGTCCAAAAAATGATTTCTACTCGACGAGTTGGAGCTCCCCAACTCGTCGAGTTCCAGTCTAAAACCCTAAAATTTGACAAATAATTAATACTTGGAACAAATGTTATAGTAATTGTATATTCTGATAGAATAATTTACATATTGTATTTGTTTTTATTAGTGAGTGTTATATTATCATAGAATAGTATATAAAGCTTTTTATTTTTTTTAAGAATGTAATGAAAAATTTAAACTTGTATCTAAAATTTTGTTATTATTTAAATGTTCATTCAATCAAAATATATATTAATAACATTAAATATATTATGATAGAATAACATTATGAAATAATATTATAACATAACTATCATTCTAACAAAATAAAAATTGGTATTGCTTACAAATTAAGTTAGAATTTAAACTGAGATAATTAATAAAATTAGATTTTTTTAATCAAAAGAATTAATTATCTCCTAAGATATGAATTTTTTTTAATTTAACTTAATTAACTAAAATACCCTTTTAATGTATTTAAATAATGATTTTCCATTATCTTTAATTTAATAAAATTTATTAATAACATAACTAAAATGATTGATCCACAATCAATCTTCCATCCACACAATAAATAGTTAGAACGCAATAACCTCTATATATATATATATATATATATATATATATATATATATATATATATATATATATATATATATATATATATATATATATATATATATATAATGAAAGATACAGGGAAAAAAATTACCACAAATAACACATATATATCTACTCTAATACCCATTAATGTCAAATAAAGGATTTATAGTTCAACGTTATCCGGTGTTACCCTCCCTCCTTGAGGTTGATGGTTCAAGTCTTATCGTGGACATATGTGAAATTAATGAATAATTTAAGTAGGAGTAGATTAGATTTGCCATTTCAAAAAAATTAATGTTAAATAAAGATACGACCCGTTAAAAAATCAAAATTAGAACCAATATATACAAGGAAATGAGATCATTTGGTTAGTTTGGAAATTTCTGAACTTCCTCGTCTTTAAGAACAAGATATGTAATATTTTAAGAGAAATTAAATATTCTTTTATTTTTTGTGTCTACTATCTTACTACATATTTTAGATAGTGGACAAGTGTTATTTAATTTAATTTAAATTTGATTAAGATGTTAAATTTGTATACTTGTCATCAACTTAAATAAGTAAAAATAACAATATAAACAAAATATAAGAAAATATTTAATTTCTCATATTTTAAAGACAACAACCTTCAAGCATTTGTCTTACAAATGGATTAAGAATATAGTTAAATTTAGTTTCTTAAATTGGAATATTAGGTGTTTTTCTTTTATTTATGTTTGTATTTTCTAATGTTTTGTAGTATTTTGGTGGTTTTTAGTAAATATCTACTGTTCAAATAAAATATATTCTTCCGATTTTTTCAAATATCAGATTTATTTCACTAACGATAATGATTAACGTTTTAACAAAACAAAACTAAATCCATATTTTTTTTATTATGGTTATAAACAAAACTCTTAGATAAATATATAACTAGATTAGATAATTTAAAGAAAAAAAAACATTTGTAAAAGATTTTGTCAATTTTTGTGTTAAATTTTGACTATTAGTGATACCCATGTGAATATTTCAACAACTCCAATTTTAAAATTATACATCCATTATTTTTCAATGAAACTTATACTGATTTTTCTTTTTCAACTTCAACTATAAATACTCAAATACTACCATAAATATAAATACAATAGTTATAATTTACTTTTTTTGGAAACGGCAGGTTATAAAATATAAACTAATAACATTTAAAAAAAATGGTTTTAACGTGATGAACGTTGAACAATGCCCTACATAAAAAGAAAACGATTAATGATTATTCATTAATACAAAAATAATGTGAGTTTTAATATTCAGTTAGATTAGATTTTAGTATGGTTCCAATATTTTAGTCTTCGGTTGAAGTTGGTCTAAAGTCTAATGCATTAAGGGGATAGGATTAGCAATAAGGACATATTTATGGGGTCGCAAGCCGACCGTTGGAAGTCCCTCCAACCTTCATATTTATTAAATCCATTGATTTACACCCCTCATAAATATCACTCCCACTCGTACAAAAAACGCGTGTTATTCACTCTCCCCATGACATTGAAGTATTGAACTATTGAAATTGAAGATTATATATATACTTTCTTGAATTAGACCCAAGAGTTAAATTACTTGATAAGTTCAATTTGTAAAATCTCATTTCAATTAAATCAATAAAAATAAAAACTGATTGACTAATATGTCATTGTCATGTATTATTTAAAGAATATCAAATAGATTTGATTGTCATATCATCTCTTTCCTAATTTCCAAGATATTTACCAAATTAACTAAATCATTAATCACAATTTTTATTTGTCGCAAAATAAATATAAGATAATACTTAATAAAATAATATTTTAAAATTTTAACTATAAATCTAAAAGAATTCTAATTAATACAATAATATACTAACTTGTGGATGAAAATTAATGCTACATTATCCAACACTACATTATTCATTTATCTCTAAATAAATACATATTAAACGGACAATTTATCAAAATATAATAATTAGTTAAAATATATAAGATATCTCCATTAATATAATAAACAAAAAAAAAGAAAAAACTCAACACTGCTGATATAATACAATAATTAAAAGGTTATTAAATCCATGTATATTTGCATTTATCCTACACAATTTGTTCCCACGATGTGAAGCCAACATTTTAGGTGTAAAATTCCATATAGAAACTCCAAAGTTTAAACTTTGACATGTAAAAAAAATATTATTACTTTTCTGCAATTGATTTCATATGTGCGCCTTAAAATAAGTTAACATGGGTCGATAAAATGACATAATTTATCATTTTTATCTTATATACTTTTATATATATATATATATATATATATATATATATATATATATATATATATATATATATATATATATATATATATATATATAATGTTTTAAAACTCGATTTTTAGTTAAACCGGTCAAGTGACCTATACCCGGTTCAACTGAATCAACCGTCGTTTTTTCATATTTTTTATGTATATTCTATGATCACACACACACACACACACACACACACACACACACACACACACATATATATATATATATATATATATATATATATATATATATATATATATATATATGAGAGTGGTGTGTATCAACCTTTGAGTTGTGTAAACTTCAGTTAACATGATCGATTAAGTTTTTCAATTTGCTTTAACGAGTTAAGTGAAATTTAACTATCAAAATACAAGAAACTAATTCAAACGGTTTATTTTATCGATCCTATAAAACTAGCTTAACCTGCTTTTTTTTTTTTTTTTTTAAGAAAAACCGTCTGGTTTGATTTGGTCTAGAAATTGACATAAAACTGGTTGTTGTTGTGTAACATCACAAAAATATTAAGTAAAAATTTTGTTTTTTAAACAACCAGATCAAATAACATTTGTTCAAAAACCAATCATAGTAAAATGTATCTCTCAAACATCACAGTAAAAATCGTAACAATCAATGCGGAAAAAAGCCTTCATGGGATGCAGTCCGATCAAGTCAGACCATTCGCTTTGGAACTGCAAGTACCTGAAAACATTTAAAACATAAACCGTAAGCACAAAGCTTAGTGGACTCCCCAAAATACCATATACCATACGTACATTCGTTATGGGTTACCCCCATGGTCTTTCCCTGAAATGCTATGGGCTACCCATATGATCTTTTCCTAAAATGTCATAAGCTACCCTCATGGTCTTACATCCAAGTGTCACAGGCGATCCCCATGGTCTTCCTCTGAAATGTCATGGGCTACTCTCCTGGTCTTACATCCAAGTGTCACAGGTTACCCCATGACCTTTTCTTGAAATGTCATAAACTACCCCTATGGTCTTATATCCAAGTGTCATGAGCTACCCCCATGGTCTTTCATACAGTTGCCATGGGCTACCGTCATGGTAGTCCATGCAAGTAAACCAAAGACAACTAGCATCCTACATAGTATAGTAAGAAGACCCATCTCTCTCACAAAGTCAAATAAACCACAATTCAATGCCATGAAACAAATGCTACAACTCACCTATCGAATCACATAAGGTCACACCTTAGTCTACCATTTAGAACTAGCAATATGACCAAAAGTCAACATGGTTAAAAAAGTCAATGGTCAAGGTCAAAGTAAATAGTCAAAATCATCATCAGTTGGCCTCCACGTTGTGGCTAGCTTACCCAACCTCGATCCAAAACTTAAGTTACGAAAATTCATGTCATGGTAGACATGCCACCACATCGTGGCTCACTCCAGGCAAGACAATCGTGGAGCCTTAATCCACCACATCGTGGCACCTAGGTGGCCGTGTCGCGTGTACTGACTGAAGACAACTCATTTGCATAAGCTCTTAATCCGTTAAGCCCTTAGCTTAAACTTTCCAAGAGGCTTCTATGGACCCTGATGGTTCATAAAAATGTCAACTTTATGGACATGCATGACCTATGCATGTCCTTCACTCAAATAAGTCATAATGAAGAGAAATGACCTAAAATCCCAAGCAAGATCCACAAATCTCAACCAAATCCTATATCTGAAAGATATAAGGCTCGAGGGACCTAGGTGAGCCATAAAGTTACAAATTTTATCTCATTGGACCAATCAAAACTCATCAAAGGACCCAAACATGCAAAACAACCCTAGATATACCAAGAAGGAACCAAAAAGATTAGATCTTGAAACCTTAAAAAGGGTCCAAAAAATGATCGCAAAGATGAAAATATGTTGCTTGCTTGATTCTTGGACCAAATCCCCTTCTTCTTCCTTCAAAGTGTACCAATACACCAAATATAAGCTCAAATACAGAGATAAATGATTAGGGTTTCTTTAAGGCTCTTGGAAGATGAGGGTGGAGGAAACACTAACCATCACTTCCTTTAAATAGGACTTCAAGCCCAAAATTTAAGGTTTGTTGAAAAACAGCCGTCAGGTCATGGCCAATATATTGCCACATCGTAGGGGCCAATTGAGATGCACGATTTATTCGGCCATGCCACATTGTGGTGATACCTCCACCACATCGTGGCTAACACAAAAAACTCATAAATTACTTAAATTTCATACCTCCAAGATCTGGATATTACATGTTGAATCGTTCTTGTCCCCGGTTTCTGGTCCGACCAGTTTTTAAAACATTGCTTATATATACATATGAATGATGAATGATAATGAGAAGTTTTGTATTTTTATTATATAGTAATCTTTTTTCTTATTAAGAGATGATTAGTTTTTAAAAGGTAAGATAGAAAAAGTAAAAAGATAAGTAAGACAATAATTTTTGCTTAAAGTTTAAGTTCAAACCGTGTTTGGCGCGTATAGCTAAAGCATCGGTTAATTGAATGAATTCTCATTATTAAACTTTCCCCAAATATTTCAAAAACAAAAACCACAGAAGACCGTTCCTCGTCTTTCGTGTCCTCTTTTTAACTTTAATTTTTTTTACTTTGCACTACCTTCCAATCCTACCCAACACCTCTTCTCTCTCTTCTCTCCCTTTCTCTCCCGTTCTCACAGGTAACACTAACAACGACTTCTGTGGAGAATCATCCTCTTCTTCTCTCTTTCTCTCTCTTTCTCTATCGATTACCCTTTACCCAATACACAATGAAAGGATAATTGTGGTGATTTAGTGTAGGTAAGGTATAGGTGTATCCGATAATGGTGGCTGGGAAGGTCAAATTAGCAATGGGTCTGCAAAAATCACCGGCGAATTCCAAAACGGAAGTACAACAGTATCCACAACAAAGGCAGCATCCTTCTCCGTCGCCTAGTTCCGGTGGAGGTGGGAAGGTGCCGCAGAAAGGGGCGGTGTTTTCACGGTCATTTGGGGTTTATTTCCCACGGTCCTCTGCTCAGGTTCAGCCGCGACCGCCGGACGTTGCGGAGTTGTTGCATTTGGTGGAGGAGTTGAGGGAACGAGAGTCGCGGTTAAGGACGGAATTGTTGGAGCAAAAGTTACTGAAGGAGTCGGTTGCTATACTTCCGATTTTGGAGAATGAGATCTCGAGAAAGGATTCGGAAATCAGTCGATCCTCGAAGAAGATCGAGTGTCTTGAAGCGGAGAATGAGAGACTGAGGCAAGATGTTGAAATGCTGCATTTAAAGCTTACTGAACAAAAACAGGAGTTCGAGCAGAGAGTGAAGGATTTGGAGGTGGCTTCGGCTACATCTTCTTCGCAGAGGTTTCAGCAGTTAATGGATATTTCAGGGAAGTCTAGTATGATCAAGAGCTTAAAACGAGGCCAAACGTTTGCGAATATTCCGGCGAATCGGAATCATAACGAAATCGACAGCAAGTGTTATACAGAATCGAGCTCAAAGGAGTCGATATTAGTAGAAATCGACAATTTGCCTAGGCTTTCTAGGTGTGATTCGTTGGACATGGCAACAGATTCCGCTATTGAAGTCCGTTCACGAGTTCCTAGGGTTCCAAAACCCCCTCCACGGCCGTCTACATCATCATGTTCATCATCGTCATCGTCTTCTTCTAATAGCTCACTGAGCAGCTCAGCAGAGAGGGCTTTAACAGAGCAACAACCTCCGGTCCCACCTCCTCCACCACCAGCAACAAAGCTAGCCCCTCCGCCACCACCACCGCCTCCAAGAACCAGCAAAGCTCCTGCTCCTCCCCCTCCACCACCTCCGCCCAAGGGTATAAAGCCTTTGCCGGCGAAGGTGAGAAGAATACCGGAAGTAGTCGAGTTCTACCACTCTCTCATGCGGAGAGAGTCCCGCCGGGACTCCTGCAACGGATCTTCGTCCGCCGACGTCCCGTCCACCGCCAATACACGTGACATGATCGGAGAAATCGAGAACCGGTCAACGCATTTGCTTGCTGTAAGTAGCCATAGTAGTAGTAGAGTATTGTCAATTACTATTCTGCCCCTGGACCATCCCCCATCAAACTTTTCCCCCACATTAAATAGATTGCTTCCAAAGACAAGACTATTCATAGATTCGAATCTAATGAGGGAAAACCCAAAGGGTAATTTCGACATTTTCATATTATCAAACTCATTCTGGCTTCTGGGTCCTCTAGAGTTCTAGTTCTTTTGGAATATGGGCATCATTTAATTCAAGATAAAATAAATTCAATAGTAAAATCCAGCTATAGCTACTTGTACTATCTGCTCTGAGAATAGTACATTCCAACTATAACTCTCTAAAAGGGCCAAACTTCGTTTAAATTTAAGACAATGTCAGTAGTCTGAGTCCAATACGAAAAAAAGTACAATTCTTTTATATTAAATGCACAAAAATCTTATAGAGTTATGTAACTTTATATGACTGATTTACTAAAAAAAATATAAATATAGATCAAGAATATTTATAATTATATATTATGAATCATTTGCAGATAAAGACAGATGTGGAAACACAAGGTGATTTTATAAAATTTTTGATCAAAGAAGTTGAGAATGCATCATTTACAGATATTGAAGATGTCGTCCCCTTTGTTAAATGGCTTGATGATGAACTCTCTTATCTGGTAAACTTGCACTTATTTCTTTAATCTTCTTTTTTTTTTTTTTTGCTTATTCATTTCATATAATTCTTATTAGTTATTACCAAATTTAAATAAGGAATAAATGCAAGAAATAGCAATTTATTTATTTAATTTTTCTCTTATAGCATCTTACTTCCATTTTTTTCTCTACTACAACATTGTATTCCTTTTTTTTTTTAATCTTATTATGACATTGTATTCTAAAGAATGTACTCGGTTATATTATTGTACTTTCTTATTTAAGAAAAAATAAATTTATTTAATTACAACACTGAAAATTGCTTTGTATTTAAATGAAATCAATATAATTGGGTACGACTTTTTGTCTTTTTCAAGTAATCATAAAAGAAAAAAAAAATGAAAATAGGATGTTATAATAAACAAATATATGAAACTTAACTGCTATTTTTCTTGCTAAAATGATATAATCTAATATTGTTTTTTTTAAAAAAAATTAAGGTTGACGAGAGGGCAGTTCTTAAACACTTCGAATGGCCAGAACGTAAGGCCGATGCATTAAGAGAAGCTGCATTTGGTTATTGTGATCTAAAGAAGCTCGAATCCGAAGCATCATCATTTCGTGATGATCCACGTCAGCCTTGTGCTCCTGCTCTCAAGAAAATGCAAGGATTGTTTGAAAAGTATATAAATCCTTTTTTTTCTTTCTTAAATAATTATATAATTGGATTTTTAAAATTTTTCTATAACGGTAATTTTTTTGGTGCCTATAACAGATTAGAGCACGGAGTGTATAATTTATCACGAATGCGAGAATCCGCTTCCACACGTTACAAAGTATTTCAAATCCCCATGGGTTGGATGGAAGAAACAGGTTTTGCAACTCAGGTATTTTTACTTTTACTGTTTATTTTTGTACACGTGTCTTTTTTTCTTTTTTTTTTTACGTATGTCTAAGAAAAGGAAATGTGTGACTATTAAAAGAATCAAAATAATTTGATTTGGCTACAAGATGCCAAAAGGGTCTTAAAGATTTTGCACACTTTACAAAGTATGGCCTACGCCCCTACGTGCATTCTCACATGGAAAAGTGAAACCCTACTCTACACAAAACCCCATTTGCCTTGATTCTTCATCATCTTTTTAGGTATTTGTGAGTGTGAAATCAATCAATTCTCGCTTTCGACACCTAAAACACCAAGTTTCCAAACCAATGTTTGCTTCGTCACTTGTACATCGCGCATCAAAACTTGTACACCGAAATTTTGTTTTGCTATCCGGACATGTACGTTGTGCAAGAACATTTGTACGTATCTTCAAGCTTTTGGTTTTTTGCCCAATAAAAGGGCCTACCTTATAGTTGTGTGTTTTCATGCTGTTGGAGTCGTTCGGTCTTTTGTTTGAATGGGATTACATTATTCACCTGTATCAGACAGCAAACCCCACCACCGATAGGCCGCATTTAACATGTCAGAGGGCGAGGGCTAGGGCAAGGGCAAACTTGTCTTTTTGTAATTTGGAAAATAAATAACAAAAGATATATATTTCATTATTTGTAGATTAAGCTTGCATCAGTGAAATTAGCACTCAAGTACATGAGAAGAGTTTCTGCAGAACTTGAAATAGTTGGTGGGCCTGAAGAAGAAGAGTTGATAGTTCAAGGTGTACGATTTGCATTTCGTGTGCATCAGGTAAAAAAAAAAAAATTGTCCTTTTTTCAGGATATGTCTCGTATGAATTGGGAATTAGTAAATTTTTATGGTGTGGTATTATTTATTTATTGACAGTTTGCTGGGGGGTTTGATGTGGAAACGATGAGGGCGTTTGAAGAGCTTCGTGATAAAGCAAGATGGTGCCATGAACAGTGTCAAAACCAGCAACAGCAACAGCAACAGAAAACGTTGTGTAGGTCGACTGCGTGCTAAACATTCTTTATCTGTAGCAAACTCAGCTTCAGCATTTGTTACCGGGCTTTTTTTGCTGTAAAGATGGGACTCGTTTCGTGTGAATACGATGACCTTGTTTGTATTTTTATTTATTATTGTTATTATTATTATTATTCAAGTTTCAATATCATAATTAAAGAGATTAGGAATGGTTTGATCTACATTTTGTAAAGAAAAGATTTTTTTTTTATTTTTTAATCTTCATTAGGTTAGGGGTCTTAAAATTGGATGATCATCTCTAGTGTGGATAAGGTGTCGTCTAAACTATCTAAACTGATAAAAATGCTACTAGCGCACACCTCTGGGTTTATGAGCCCATATCTGATTATTCCCTTACCCAATCTCATGAGAAGCATGCCCAGCAGGCCACACGGGTTAAGTTTTTTACACGTAATATCATTTCGTCCCTCAATTTATTTATTTTATTATTTTTTTTATGTTTCTCCTTACCAAGATAATCATGTCGTGTGCTTTTTTGACATGATATCATTTTTTTTAACTAACATGAACATAAATCAATTATAAAACGATAAAAACGACAATAAAGATAAACATAAAATAATAATAATCATATATAAAACGACACACAAATGTTAAATTGTGTCAAATTTGTGTTGAATTTTGAACACGAATTGAAACTTCAGTTTCGGCCAAATTTCATTTTGGATCATATATTTTTGTCGTGTCGTGTCATCAATTGTCACTTTACTCACCGTTGTCCCTCAAAATTAGACTTTGCATGTTAGACAAAATGCGTGTTTGGCAAAGCTATCTGAAAACCGGAAGCTAAAGCTGTAGCTTGTATTTATATATAAATGTTCGGCAAAAATAAGTATTTTTTTTTTGAGATTTCTAAAATTACATAATTTGATGAACTGTTTTAAAAAAGGTAAATATATGATTTTAAGAGTAATTTTGTAAATTTGTTATAATATATAGCAGTTTTTTATTCAACGCTATCCAAAGTAGTTTTTTGAATTATGAGTTTTTTGTTTAAAATAAAAGTTAGAAACTCTTACCGGCGAACAAAACTTTTTCTTTGAGTTTTATCTTAAAAGCTAAAACCTATAAGCTCTGTGACGAACGCGTCCTAATCGTAAATTGATGACTTTTGTGTGCAATCTTAAGGCTTTTGATCAATAATGTGAAACAACATAAGAGTCTCATTATGTGTTTTGTAAATTAAAATCGTTATCGATTTTGTAAAAGAGTAGTGAATTATGGTTTCAGTTTAACCCTAATAAAATCCTTAGACACATGGCTTACGAGAGACCAATAAATAGCAAATATGATCAGATAGTGCAAGTCCACACTACCGTGGAGATGTAGACAACTCTAAACTGATTTTTAACTAGTTTAGGGTTTAGGGTGAAGTGCTAATTATGTTTTACCCCAAACCTTTGTTTAAATTAGTATAAGTGGTTTTTAAATGGTCTAATCTAGTCCTCATTCGGTTTCCATTAACCCCCTCCCCCCCCCCCCCCCCCCAAACTGGTTGTAATAATATGGTTTAAATCTAGTTCCTAACAACTAGAATGTGATCGGGTTTAATCTAGTTGGATTTATTAGGATGATGTACCTTTACGATTATAATTAGCGGTAGGTTCGATCTAATTGGTTGAGTGGACCTTGCGTTGACAAGTGCAAGTTGCAAGATACAGAGATGACCTTTCGATACAACTTAATCGCCAGAATGAGGGATGTGATGTGAAAAAAAAATTGTAAACATCACCATCTAGACGACAAATTTCGTATTGTTCTAAGGTCCATCATATAAGGCTAAATAAAGAAGCTCTATCAATATTTTGGTTGTGCCATGAAGTGAACCTTGGACCTTTTGCATGAAATTATACACCTCAAACATCTAGCTCTCATTGTTAGGACTAAGCATTACGATGTAGAAGAGTTTTAAGAGTACGGATTGGTGTTTGTTGTGTAGCAATTTTCCATCATGATGAAAAAAGGACTTTTGATTCAAGGTGTTCTATAGGAAAATTATTGTTGTGGGTGTTATTGTAACTTCCTGATTTTGGGTTTAGAATATTTTTAGCTATTTTAGTGAAATTAAAAAATTTGAAAATAAAATATAGTAAACTAATGAAACGAAATAAAATCAAATAAAGAGATGAAATCAAATTTAATTAGATAATAATGGGAAATGTGATGATAAGAATTAATTATAAGTTTATAGGTTACAAATTAAAGAAAATATATTGGAAGGACTATAATTGTCTATTTGAACGATAGGATTTGATTCTTAGCTTACTTGTTAACTTAACTAGGACTTAAAATGTTATAAGATGGATGAAGAAGAGTTAGTCATGGAAATCATGAGGTTGCCAGTTAGTTTCCTAGTTAAAAGGTAAGCATGGTGTGAATACTTTAAGTAGAGGGACACTAATTGCATATAGTTCAAAAATTTGAAACTAGATCTTCTCTCCCTCTTTCTTCTCTCATTCAATGAATTTAGTTCCTTTAAAGATTGAGCTCTGATCTCTTCATCTCCTAGCTTTAGAAGGTCAGATTCTTCCATAAAATCTTCATTACTCAACATCTAGGTTTTTTATATGATATCATGTCCGATTTTCATGTTTCTTCTCGAGATTTAATGGATTTTCTAGTTACTATTCCTTTTTTAGAACATCACATCATCAAGAACTCTCTTTATAGTTACTTGATTGAAGCTTTGAATGAGATTTTAGGGATTTCTAACCCTAAATTCAATGAACTCGAATATACGGAGTGAATCATGATTTAGATGTGTTTTGATTCTTGTGTTATACACTAAAAACATCATGGTATCACTATTCTATCCATATAATGGTTAATTCCATCTTCAGTGTTAGAATGTGGGGATTTAGAACCCTAACATGGTGTTAAAGTTATACAATAGCTTGTATGAGTTATGCTCAAGCTTCTAGATGCATTAATAGATTCAAGGACATGAAATGAAAGTTAATTAATGTAGTTGTTAGTTCATAATTTACTCTAAGATGTGATTCTACGAGCTCTATTGAAGTTGTGTGGCGAATTAGTGATTCATTATCGAAAACGTGATGCATTTGAAACAATTTAAGCTTCAAAATATTATATTGAACTTGCAAATGAATCATATGATGTAAATTGATAATTTTTTCTAAAATATTAACAAGTGTGTTGAAGTGTAAAGGAATTTAGAGCTTCAATGAAGGATCGAAATCATCATAACTCTATAGTTGTGCTTACAACCACAATGTAAGGAATGCGATAAAGAATTAAGAATTGGAATTTAATTAGGATGAATTTGAGTTATAATTTGAATGTATTATAATGATCATTAAGTAATATGGGAAAAGTCTTAAAACATTTTGAAATCATTAAGTACTTAAGACCTAAGATGAATGATTGATGTCAACATGTGTATTCTCCTTGAATCTATGAAAACATAAAGACATTGTGTGTTAAGTAATGAAAGAGTTAAGACATATTTGAGAGTTTATAAATAATATTAGGACTTATTTTAGTCATTAGTGACTATTAGTAATGATTATAAAAAATTACAAACGGTAGGAGAAAAGTACGATGTTTATATGCGATTTTTGGGAGTGTGAAAAAGGAACACATGTGTGTGGAATTCATATGTATATCCACACGAACTGTGTGTTAACATGTGAGAATTTTACGTATGAGTTGTATATTGAGTTTATCTCACTTTCTTGAAGTCTAATTGCTTCCATAATTCTATATAAATGAAAAATGAGTATAGGAAGCATAAGATGAGTTGAGTAGCTAAGAGGTTTTTAGTCATTATGTAACCTACTATCGTGACACAACCGTCTTCTAGGTGTGATTGTTTCTAAGTAAGAGGTTTTTGGTCATTATTAATGTAGATAGTTCCATAGGGCAATAAGAACTTTTCATGCTTGGACTTCTTTCTTTTACCTGAGGCAACTGGAGCAGATGATGTAGAATTTGTGTTTGGAAGAGGAACTAATTTGAGATTCCCAACCTTGTTTATCATCAAGAAAATATCAAGCTTTAATTCTTGTGCATGAATGCCATTGTGGTTTTTAATGATGCCCTGTATTTCTAGCCACTCATTAAACTTTTTAAGAGCTTTCTAGTACTCAGACAAACTTCCTTCAACAATAGAAATTTCTGGAACAGCTTTAGTAGAATCATGTTGATAGATGACTCGATTCCGAGTTGCTATGTGGTGTTTAACAACAAAATCTCTTGCTTCTTCAACATATAGACCCTATTATTTATTGACATCACATATAGACCCTATTATTTGTTTAGGAGCAGAAAAGCTTGAGGTAACAGAAGACTTCCCTTTTCATAACAGGGGGTGATCATCATCAGAGTCTAAGTCGTTGTTGATATATTGCTCTCACTGAGGTTGAGACTCTCCCTCAACTTGTGATTCAGTTGGAAAAATGGTAGAGATGGGAAGTGACATGGCATGAGCATGCATTGGATCACCCATAAATTTGATCTAATATATATATATATATATATATATATATATATATACACACGCACACACACATACACACACATATATATATATATATATATATATATATATATATATATATATATAGGGTTATGATTAAATATGAATTACAATTATTGTGTGAATGTATGACCATTTTTTTTTGAAAAGGGAACTTCCCTAACGAGGGTTTCCGGGCCAGTTTTCGCGCACCGACTAATCTCCCGCTGCAGACATGAGGCTTTGCCTCATGCCCTAGAGTCACTGCACCATTTCTTGTCCATTTGATTTAAAAAGAGGAATGAGTGTGATTTGAGGGTACATATGATTAACATAGGATATCATGTACTATATAATTACACTTATTTAATTATAATTGTATTTTATTCTATTAACTTATACTTAAAAAGAAAGGATTACTAATTAATTACATAATCTAATGAGCTTTTTTATTAAATACTTAGTTATATTATTTTACAAAAGTAAACATGGATAATTAAACATCATTTAAAAAAAACGTAAGTCCATAAAACTATTTTCATACATGGAATAGATTTCGTTCTTTGAGAATGATTCATGAATATTGTATATCATATTCTTGAAGAAAATACAATATTCTTTTACGAAGCCAATGTAATAACATCAAATGGGAATTCTTGAGGAATATAAAATAATTTGGATACACACAAAAGTAATCGTGGTAAAACAAAATATATTCTTAAAAAATATGTTCAGTTTCACATACAGTGTGTAGTAAAAATAAATATATTCTTAAAGAATGTGTTTGGTTAGACACAAAATCAATTGAACCTACTGAAGTGATAATAAATAAATTCTTTAAGAATCATCGAAACCTTAGTCATGTACGATTAACCTGCCAAATCGAAACCTTAATTCATATTATAATGATTTTTTTTTTTATTAAATCAACATTCATTCTTTAAAGAATCAACATTAATTGTAAACATAAAAAAACTTTGATTCCTCTAATTTTTGAAACAATCAACGTCAAAATCCATGGAGGTTGAAAATTTCTTTTCCCATTCTTTAGTTGATTATCTCTCTCTCTCTCTCTCTCTCTTTTTTTTTTTTTTTTTTTTAAATTGTTATGGTGAGATTGTTATATAAGAATGAATGCGATGAATATTTGGAAACAATTGTTCAAATGGTAATTTTAATAATTCCATATATATTGCTTAGTAATTAATGAAAAATAAATAAACTAATCATAAGATTTCATAATTACCCTAGACTATTGATTGGACCACAATTGGTCATACATCCACACAATATATATATATATATATATATATATATATATATATATATATATATATATATATATATATATATATTGGTTATATATGATCCTAACTCTCTCTCTCTCTCTCTCTCTATATATATATATATATATATATATATATATATATATATATATATAATTTCCATAAAATTGGTTGCCATGTCGTAACAATGTACGTGTCACGACGTGAAAATCGCTATAATGCCATATGCTCCAAGGAAATTGTCCATGTCAGTAGAGGATTCTTCTGTTGACACGTGGTTACAACGTGAAAGGCAATATGTCACGTCGTGAAACATAATTTTATGCAAGAATCGATAATCTTCTTTTATCACACGTTTCAGGTATGAGTCAATTCGTTATGTTATGTTTTAAGAGGAAATGAATACGAAGTTGTATTTAAGTATAACCTACCATCCATAGAATGATTGTCAGAGCGAATGACGATTCAAACATTGGAGGATATGTTAAGAGCATGTACCCTAGAATTTCAAGGTAACTGGGATGAGCATTTACCAATGATAGAGTTTTCCTACAACAATAGTTACCATTCGAACATTACAATGTCACCTTATCAAGCATTGTACGAACATAAGTGTCGTACGTCGTCTTGTTGGCTTGAGGCCGGAGAAAAGCAGTTTATGGGCCCGAAATAGTCCATCAGACTGCTGAAAAGCTAAAATTGATTAAAGAAAGGATGTTAGCAGCTCATGATCGCCAAAAGAGCTATGCTGACAAAAAGAGACGACTGATGACATTCGAAGTTGGAGATTCGGTATTGCTCAAAGTCTCACCATGGAAGGGATTTATACGATTTGGAAAGTGAGGAAAGCTGAGTCCAATATTTATTGGGCCATTCAAGGTTCTTCTGAGGATTGGGGACCAAGCTTACAAACTGGAATTATAGGAATAACTGGATGGTATTCATAACACGTTCCATGTGTGTTATTTAAGGAAGTTCATGGGAGAAGTTCCCGATATAATTCCACTTTCGGAGTTAAGGATGGATGAAAATAAGAGGTTAATCGAAGAACCTGAAGCAATTGTTGATCGTAAGACAAAGAAGTTACGCCATAAGATGGTCGGATTAGTGCTTGTGTGATGGAAACATACAAATGGGTCGAACCTCACTTGGGAAACAGAGAGTGACATGATGAGTCGCTATCTACATCTGTTTGTTGATGCATGATTCCGAGACGGACTCATCCTAAGGAGGAAAGAATTGTAACGCTCGTGTTTTTGGCTAAGCATTAATATTATGATGTAATAGTTAGGTTCGATAATTGTAACCTATTTTGAAGTAAGGAAGATGAATTATTTGAGTATTATGTGATTTATGTGCTACATATGTGTTTATAACAATATAATAAATAATAATAAAAATACGCGTCAAAAATATAATGAATATTTGACCCAATATCTTTAAATAAAGTTGAAGTAGTCGTAACAAGGATTTCAAGGATATAAGGAACGTTGAAATCCGACTTATAATGAAGAAGTTATGACCCGTCAGAGTTTTGCGACAAAACCAACACGACGTCGTGTATTGTAAAAAGCGAGTTTACGATAAAATACATTTTAGCCTTAGAGATCTAAATAAAATTCGTATTATACACTAAACCGAGAATGTAGATAAAAAGAACGTCAAAATATGAATTCGTTAGAGGAAGTGATGATTTTTCTAAGATTTGGCATAACAGTATGCAGCTCAGAAATCAAATTTTAGATCGATCGAGTTTTCGCGGATGCAACCTAAATGAGAATTGAAGATCTCATTAATATGAGCTCAACAATATAAAGACAATCGAAAACGGACGTCGAATAACAGAGTTATGAATTTTTAACGGACTTTAACTGTCTAAGCCTGTTAAAATATAACTTTAAAAATAAAGTCAAAATTAGCTGATAGACTCTGAATGAAAGTTGTAGATCCCATCGATACCTACGTGTGGATATAAAGAACGTTAAAAACGGAGCTTTTATGAGAAAGTTATGGATTTTAGAAGATAATTAGTTTTTGGAGTAATTTGTGAGTGATACGTGATGCGATCTCAGCCACAACTTCCTCCCCACGCCTTGCCACCAGATGGCGACACTTGGCACCTCAACACGTCGTGTAGGAATCAGAACACACTGTGTCGATCAGTTTCCCAGCCTATAAATAGAGGTGCAAATCACCCATTTTTTTCACACCTTTCCAATTCTCTTGTCCCAATTACTCCTAAACCTTATAAGTTTTCCCTAGCACTTCCTAAGTGTTAGAGTCGAGTCCTGGAGCACTAGAAGGATCCGAGAATAAGAGCTTTCGGATCGGAAATGAGTTATGCTTACCCTACTTTAAGTATAACTTATGTTTAAGTTCATTATCGTTATTATGGACCTATAAACAAGATTGATCAGTGATTCAAAGTCGTTATACGGATTGATCTACTTACGGAAGAGGTGTCTAGAATGGTCACGTTGGCTTGGTTGTTGGATTTCAAAAAAGCTATATGCTGAAATGGTACTGCCTCCCAACTGTCTTGCTTGGCTGATCCTTACTTGATAGATCATGAAGTAGACTTTGAGTTAATGATGAATCTAGACTAATAATTATTAACTAGTCGCAATAAATATTAGACTAAAATCTAGTAATAATGATACTAGGTTTCGTCAAAGAAAAAGAAAACTGTTAGAAGCGAAGCGCTGCCCGAATTACGAGTCATCCCTTTAACAAGTGAGTGCATAGTTACTTTCATCTTACACATAGATATGAAGTATTTAATATAAATTATGTGCTATGTGTGCATATTATCTGTGTTCTTGATATATATGTTGGATGAACAAATATACATGTTTTATTTTATTTAAACTTTATATGTATTTTATACCTATAATTATGATGGGTAAAGATGGGTAGACTTAATAGATGATGAAATAAATGATAAGAGACCTCGATGTTTAAGCTGATTAGTCATCTAGCAGAGTATAGATGACGACCACAGACTAGTCTAGACGGCCCAGTGGAACACTACCAGACTCGTAACATGTATATTTTTGAACTATGTGTTCATCAGGTGTACTCTATCCCTTTCATGATTGCCTTTTTGACATATATTGTCGAGGAGTCCCCTATGTAGTGTTGTCATCTCGATGATAATCCTTAGGCTAGGTCCCTTAAATTAGATGCTTTAGGGACAGAAAGTGAGGATAACGGGAACGGGTAATCGGGTTGAATGATTTGATGAAATTAATGAACTTAATTATTGTGGGTTGAAAACCCTATGTGCTCACCAAAATCTCAAGTCTGACCCACTCAATATCTTGCATTACAGGTAGTGGCAAAAGAGCACATGAGTAATGATCTGATGAAAGATCTATGGATTATAGGCAATTAGAATAAAAGATGTTATAAGGCCTGTACTATTTTTGTTTATGCTATTCTATTGTATTGACAATGACATCCCAATGTTTTTAATATAATTAAACACATTTCTTCGGAGATGATTTGATAATATCTTTATCATATTCTTGGGAACAAATTTCGCAATATTATTCTTCAAAAGTATAGTCTGAATTTTAAATAAAGCATAAACAAATCGGTTTTTTCTAGCCGTAAAACTGTGGATGTCACATTACATATGGTATTCATTAGGTGATGATTAAAATTATTAATAGTATTGTAAGAAGTGAAGAACACAAATGCAAGAACTTTAGGTGACTAATTATTGAATAGATGTATCTATATTGACTTAATGATGATTTTTATAAAATAAAGTATGACTATAATGTTCACAAAACTTGTTTGATATGTGGAATATTATATGTATTTTTTCCATTCATGAAAGTGATATTTTCAAAGGGTATTTATTTATGATTAAATGTCTATGATGATTTACAAATGAATTTCCTAATGAAATTGTGCATTCATGTTACGATGTGAATGAAACAATTAGGTTGTCAAACTAAAAATCCATAGTAGATGATGATAATGACGAGGAAGGACTAAAAATGTCAAATTACAAATGTTAGGATGACAAGGATGACAACTGAAATCTCTAATGGACTTGTTCCATTTATCTTCCAAACCCGGACAAGTTCATTTTTGTCTCGCCCATGATTGACATTTTTTCGTTGAAGTTATGCGACGATTTTATCAAAGGATGACCACATATGGTGAAAGTCGTATTCGATGACTAAATATTGTTCCTTTAAAAATTCTATGTTTTACTAGAGGGTTAGTTTGAGGAGATTACAGGTTTATGAAACTATAAGAACTAGAGGTATCAGAATTCAATCCTCCGTGTGCCGGTTGTGTTATGCTACATTTGAATCGGTTGATCATACTATTGTAGATTGTAACTTTGCAACTGTTACTAGATAATGAATTTTCAAGTAGTGTGGTATCAGTCTGCATCAATTTTCCAGTATGACAGATTTTATAGATTTCACTGGGAAGTCTACGAAGTGGAGAAAAAACATCATATCAATTTGTTACGATTTGTTATGATACATTTGAAAAACGATGAATAACAAGGTGTTGGAACAATATTAGTTCTTCCCATACTTTGACTAGGGATAATACAATATCTTTATCTTTCATTTGGATTAGACATACGGGTAAAATAGAAAATAGTAGTTGGATTGATTAGTGTTGTTTTTGACTTTTAAGAATCTATATTTCTTTGTTTCTAATTATTTGTATTGTTTTTTTGTTTGTATTCTAGTAACTTGCTATAATATTTCGCCTTTTTAAAAAAAAATTGGAGATGGTTCAAGGGAAAGAATGATATATCTTTTAGTTTTGTAGTTTTCTGTTATCTACTTTATGAAAGTTAGGTTGTTGCACATACTAACTAGAATATATTTTTGTGGTTTATGAAATTTTTTCTGTAACATCCATAAATTTCATGCCAAATTCAAACTTTTTAAATCATAAATAAAAGTCAATTAGTATTGTTTACAAAATGTTTTCAAATCAATATCCATCAGAGTGTCCCAAAATCATAACGTAAGGATGAGGAGTGATACGGTCACTCCTTTGCCTTGCCACGATCTCCTGAAGTACCTGAAACAATTACTGAAAATTGTAAGCCCAAGGGCTTAGTGAGCTACCCCTAAAATATCAATACCATATCAGTAACAACCAATCAAACAATCATGCATACTGGGCCATCGGCCGGACTGGACCGCTCTACTGGGCCTGCAATCTATCTAGATCTATCTCGAGCCTTCGGCATGACTGGTCAGCCTCGAGGGCCTGCAGTCTCCCCGGACCGCTCGTAGGGTATGCTGGCCTTCAGCACAAAGCAGGACTGCCTCAACCTAACCAACAAGCAATTAACCATGTGCGCATAACTATCACATACTGCATATACAAACATCACATATATGTCACACTGATCATCAACTATAAAATCCTCTCGTAACTAGAGTACCGACCTAGCAGGTCACTACATACCAATCCTTACGAATCGTAAAAGCATAACATACTATCTATCCTGATTCCGATCTAACATATCAAAATCATATGTCACATACCATGAGAACTGATCTAACCGATCTCTAGCATAGCAACCATCCTAACCAGGATGAATTCTAACATAGCAACCATCCTAAACCAGGATAAATCCTAACATGGCGAAAACATAGCAACCATCCTAAACCAGGATGTAAATTATAAAGGGTCGGCCTTGGTGCCGTGGACCCTATCGATATAGTGAGGATAACTCACCTCGCAGATGTCGATTCAAAAGGTAAACTCCAACTATCGGATCACTTGACACAGGCTCCACCACCTATAACCATAGCACAATATATTCGTAAGTCCTTACTCTTATGAGGCACTCCATAACCTCCTAGTAAATTCCTGATCAAGGTCAAAGTCCTCGGTCAAGGTCAATCGTCCATGTTGACCTCAACTCATCGGAGTGACTCTTCGAGTTCCTTCGAATCCCGATCAATCCTTAAGGCCACCCGTCGAGTTTCCTCCTTGAAACTCGACGGGTATACACGCAACCATATCCTTGGTTAAACTCATCCGACTCGTCGAGTTGTTCTTCAACTCGTCGAGTTTCATGGCCATCTTCATCTAACTCGTCGAGTTGTTCAAACAACTCGTTGAGTTCACGGCTTCCTTCATCCGGCTCGCCGAGTTGTTCATCCAACTCGTCGAGTTCGATGCACATCTTCATATGACCCGCCGAGTCAACTTCGCGACTCGCCGAGTCCTTTCAGTCATTTCAACATGCAGACGTCTTTAAGCCATGGCAAGGCCCCAAATTGCAGATTCAACCCCCTTAGGCCTGCTTATCACGTAAAGTTGCAAACTTTACGTGCATGCAATGCTTCACAAGCTCCTAATGCCCAAACCATACTTTTAATGGGTGTTCATGGACCAAGGGAACCTTAATCTTGACTAAAGTTGGAACTTTATGCTTGTATGCTCCAAGGAGGGTCCAGATCTGAAGTTACAACTTCAGATCTAGCCCATAGATTGTCATACCAACTTGATACCCTCATAGAACCCCCTAAACTCATTCAAAGATAAGGTCTAGACTGAAATAGCTGGGGGGGGGGGGGGGGGTAATGGTTTAATACCTTCCCAAGAGATGTCCACAGCAGAAGAATTTGGATCTCCTCCTAGCTCCTTGCCTCAATCACTTGATTTCCCCAAACTTCTACACCAAATTCTTCTCCCAAAGCTTCAACACACAAAGGCACACACACACACACACACGAGTTAGAGATGCAAAGGGGGCTGCCAAGGAACTGAAAGAGGCTTGAGCTTCTTTAAATAGGGGTGCAAACCCCGAAAATTAGGGTTTCTCCTTCCCGGCTCCTACTCGCTGAGTCCCACAAAGGACTCGCCGAGTAGCTCACTTAATTCGCGATCCCACCCACTGCTAATCGACGAGTAGGGCTACCGACTCGTCGTGTAGGGCCAAAACCAAGAAGTTTTTATTTAAAATAATACCTGAGAATCATGGCGTTACAACTCTCCCCCACTTGAACTAGACTTCACGCTCGAAGTCTGCTGGGATAAATAATGACGGGTAATGCTCGCGTATCTCCTCCTCCGGCTCCCATGTCCATTCGGATCCCTTCCGGTGTTCCCACTGTACCTTCACTAAGGGTATTTATTTGTTCCGCAAAATCTTCTTCTTTCTTTCCAAAATGGACACAGGCCTCTCCACATAATTCAAACGCTCGTCGGCCTGAATATCATCCAATGATACAACTGCCTCCTGGTCCATAATGCACTTTCACAATTGTGAAACATGAAATGTGTTGTGGATCCGACTAAGCTCCTCCGGAAGCTCTAACCTATAAGCCACCTTGACAACCCTAGCAACAATCCTGAACGGCCCGATGTAACGGGGACCCAATTTTCCCCTCTTCCTGAAGTGGATCACTCCCTTCCAGGGTGAGACCTTCAGGAGAACCATGTCACCCACCTGAAATTCCAGCTCAGATCGGCGTCGGTCGGCATAACTTTTCTGCCGACTCTGAGCGGTCTGTAGTTGCTGTCTAATCTGCTGTATCATCTCGGTGGTTTGCAGAACTACCTCTGTCCGACCCATCACCCTATGCCCAATCTCCCCCCAGCAGACTGGGGTCCTACACTTCCGCCCATACAACAGCTCGAAAGGCGGGGCGCCGATACTGGAATGACAGCTGTTGTTGTAGGCGAACTCTACAAGCGGTAGGTGGGAATCCCAACTCCCATTGAAATCAATGACGCACGCCCTCAACATATCTTCGAGGGTCTGAATGGTCCTCTCACTTTGCCCATCAGTCTGCGGATGGAATGTTGTACTGAAATGCAGCCTCGTACCTAGTTCCTCGTGGATCTTCTGCCAAAAACAGGAAGTAAATCGGACATCCCGATCGGAAACTATGGAAACTGGAACCCCATGACGAGAGACAATCTCGCGGACGTATAGGTCGACCAACTTCTTCACCGACGAACTCTCCCATACAGCTAGGAAATGGGCACTCTTGGTCAATCGATCCACAATGACCCATATAGTGTCGAAACCCTTTGCTGTTTTTGGCAAATTCGTGATGAAATCCACCGTGATTCGTTCCCATTTCCACATGGGAATCTCCAGGGGCTGCAACTTACCATGCGGCCTCTAATGCTCGGCCTTGACCATCCTACAGGTCAAGCACCTCTCAACAAACCAAGCGATATCTCGCTCATGCCAGGCCACCAATAACTCGAACTCAGATCACGGTACATCTTGGTGGCTCCTAGATGAATAGAGAAGCGAGACTTATGAGCCTCCTCCATCACTGTCTGCCGGACCCCTTCGGTCATCGGAACCCAAACCCGACTGTAACGGGTCAACAATCCACGACTATCCTCAACAAACCGAGCACTTTCGCCCTTAATCTTCTCCAACTTCTAGTTCTCTGGCCTCATACCCTCAATCTGAGCATCCCTGACCAGACCCACCAGCAGGGAATCCATCGCTATTCTCATACACCTGGCTGGGGTCGAGGACCCAGCTGACTTGTGGCTCAGAGCATCCGCAACCACGTTCGCCTTACCAGGATGGTAAAGGATATCACAACCATAGTCCTTGACTACATCCAACCACCTGCGCTGCCTCATATTTAGGTTCGGCTGATCCATAATGTGCCTCAAACTCTTGTGATCCGTGTATATGGTACAACGGACCCCGTACAGATAGTGCCTCCAAATATTGAGAGCGAAGACCACCACTCCCAACTCAAGATCGTGCGTGGGGTATCTCATCAAATGTGGCTTCAACTGCCGCGATGCATAAGCTATCACTCATCCCCTTTGCATGAGGACTGCCCCTAAGCCTGTGATGGACGCATCACAATATACCACGAAATCCTCCACTCCCTCAGGGAGTGTCAACACTAGCGCCTCGCATAACCGCTGCCGGAGGGTCTCAAACGCCCTCTGCTGCTCCAGGCCCCACCGGAAATCCACTCCCTTCCTCGTTAGATGAGTGAGGGGTACGGTAACCTTGGAGAAATCACGAATGAATCTCCGATAATACCCTGCTAAGCCCAGGAAACTCCTGATGTCTGAGGGAGATCTTGGAGTCTCCCACTACATAACCTCCTCCACCTTGGTCGGATCGACCAAAATCCCATCCTGGTTAACGAGATGTCCAAGGAATTGAACCTCTCACAACCAGAACTCACACTTCGAGAACTTGGCATAAAGTCGTTCTCGTCGCAGCACCTCCAACAGCTCCTTGAGATGCTCCTCATGCTGCTCTCAGGTCTTGGAATACACCAAGATATCATCTATAAACATAATGACTGAGCGATCGAGCATCGGTCTACAGACTCGGTTCATCAGATCCATGAACACTGCTGGCGCGTTGGTGAGTCTAAACGGCATCACCACGAACTCGTAATGACCATAACGAGTCCGGAACGCGGTCTTCTCCACGTCTTCCTCCCTCACCCTAACCTGGTGGTATCCTGATCTCAAATCGATCTTGGAAAACCAAGATGCACCCTGCAGCTGGTCGAAAAGATCGTCTATCCTCGGAAGCGGATAATGGTTCTTCACCGTTAACTTATTCAACTCCCTATAGTCAATGCACATCCTGTGCGAACCATCCTTCTTCCTGAAGAAGTGGATCGGTGCTCCCCAGGGTGAGCTACTCAGATGAATAAACTGCTTACCCAGCAGTTCCTGCAACTGAGATGATAGCTCCTGCATCTCTGGCGGTGCCAAACGGTACGACGCCTTGGCGATAGGGGCCACACCTGGCACCAGATCAATCCTAAACTCAACCTGCCTCACCGGAGGCACTCCGGGTAATTCCTCCGGAAACACATCAGCAAACTCTCTAATCACAAGGACCTCTGAAACTGAGAGCTGCTCTCTAACCCGCATATCTACCACATACGCCAAATAACCGGCACACCCGTGCTGAATATACTGTCGAGCCCTGGCCTCCGAACAAAACCCTGATCATGACCTGGTGCCTTCACCATATACTACCAGTTCTCCCCCACTTGGGGTTCGAACCACCACCCGCTGCCCCTCATAGTCGATCCTGACGCCAAAACGGCTAAGCCAATCCATCCCTACAATCACGCATACATCCCCCATGGGGATAGGAATCAAATCTATCGAGAAAGACACCTCGAAAATCTCCAACTCTCATCCTCGGTAGATCGAAGAAGCAGAAACCCCGTGCTCGTTGGCGATTGAAACTCGCAACGGACACTCAAGATCATCTATCAGCACACTGAAACCTCTAGAGAAGGTCTGAGATACAAACGACTGACTCGCCCCCGAGTCAAATAATACCAAAGCGGGCAAAGAATTTACTAAAAACGTACCTAATCACAAGTACAATCAATAAGCATAACACCAATACAATAACCGTGACATAGAAAAGAAACGTACCAGCAACCACATCCGGTGCTGCCTTGGCCTCCTCGGCCATGAGTTGGAAAGCGCGACCCTGAGCCTTCGGAGGCTCCACCTTGACTGGCCTCCCATCTCCAATCCTTGCAGTAGCTGGCGCGGAACCCAGCGCCGACTTGGCGGCGAGCTGCAGAAAGTTGGTCTTCACATGACCAACCTGATGACAATGGTAACAAATCCTCATATCTACTGGAGGGGCAGACTGACGGCAGTCCCTGGCATAGTTCCCCTCATTGCCACATTTGTGGCAATCACCTCCTGCTCGACAAACCCCTAAATGAGCCTTGCCACACTTTCCACAAGTGCGGCTCTGATGACCCCCGGACCGTGTATCAGCGGTTTTAGACCGCTTACGCGCCAACTGAGACTGTGCCGGTGCCTGACGCTGCTCTTTCAGCTGCAGCTTTATCTCCAACTCACGTCGTCGCGCGGCTTCCTGAAGGTCCAGGAGGGTATCACATCGCTGAGTAGACACAAACTGTCGAATATACGTCTTGAGCATACTCAGAAAACGAGTCATTTGAGACTGCTCTGAAGCAAACTCCGGGAAAAACATAGCCCTCTCGGTGAACATACAGGTAATCTCCATCACAGACTCCCCATCCTGTCTCAATGTTAAAAACTCCTGCGCAAGCTGCTCCCGCTCAACGTGTGGAACGTAGCGGGTGCGGAACATATCTCTGAACTACTCCCAAGTAACAACAGCCCCCTGATCATCAGTATACGACCCAGTCGTCAGCCTCCACCAGTCCTTTACCCCAAGCCTCAGCAGGTTCAGGGCACACCTGACCTTTTGGTCAGCAGGACATGAGCACGTGAAGAAACAGCCCTCCACGTCAGATAACCACCTCATAGCCCTAATCTCATCATGTGTACCATCAAACGTCGGGGCTTCGTATTATCGAAGTCCCGGTACTGGAAAGCTCTGCCGGCTCCTCCTCCAACCCCTGTCGCAGTTACAGCCGAAGTGGCTGCAGCGACAGCTGTCTCTGCAAGAGCGGCACATCGCTCATCAAAATACTCAACCATCACGGTCTTAATCGACCCAAACAACAATCTCGTCGTGCATGATCTCCCGAATCCGGGCATCCAACTCCTCGGTCCCTATCTGAACCATGGGCTCAGGTGCTACCGGCACCTCCAATCCTCTGTCTCCTGATCCTGATCCTGATCCTGATCCGGATCCCGAAGCAACACGTCTCGTCACCACCATACTGCAAACACACTCAAATTCTCAGACAAATCATATAATGACGGAAGACTAATACCCTCAATCCCTAGGGGTTGTGACTTCCTTGCTACGCGTATGGGTCCTATGCTTTCAGTAGTATGGGCCCCTACTACCTTCCACACCTATCCATATTTGTCTCAAGTATTACCACAACGCCCTAAACTATATTCAACATAATATGCGCTCAACCCTCACTAACAGGGGACATTGCCTAACTAGCAACTGATCCTACAGTTCCGCACCACTCACACATCCATGAAACTTCCATCTTCCCCTGCAACGCTAGTGTACACTGGCTGCACATAGTGCTGGACCCGATAGACTTTCAAATATCTGATCCTACACTAAGGTCGAATCAGACATTCTCAGGCTATAAGATCTCGACTACACATAGCCGTGGTGCATACACTAAACATCTGCAGTTATGATGTCATTTCCATATACAAGGATCCCTAGGCTAACAGGCATCATATAATCAGGCAATTCTATCACGCGATTCCTGAAGATCCCTAGCCTAGCACTAGCATGCTGTTCTAACATATCAGAATATCAAATAACTGTATGGTATTTTGGGGCTTACTTACAGACTCCGACTAAGCGTGCCCTCTGCATCCTCCATCATTTATTTTGAAAACCATTTTAAAACTTATTTTCCAAGAATCTCCTTGATTTGAGACTGGATTCACACGAGTGTTCCTCCAATTCACTCAAACCAAGGCTCTTATACCAACTTGTAACATCCATAAATTTCACGCCAAATTCAAACTTTTTAAATCATAAATAAAAGTCAATTAGTATTGTTTACAAATGTTTTCAAATCAATATCCATCAGAGTGTCCCAAAATCATAACGTAAGGATGAGGAGCGGTACGGGCACGCCTTTGCCTTGCCACAATCTCCTAAAGTACCTGAAACAATAACTGAAACTGTAAGCCCAAGGGATTAGTGAGCTACCCCTAAAATACCAATACCATACAGACAATACCATATCAGTAACAACCAATCAAACAATCATGCATACTAGGCCATCGACCGGACTGGACCGCCCTACTAGGCCTGTAGTCTATCTAGATCTATCCCGAGCCTTCGGCATGAGTGGTCCGCCTCGAGGGCCTGCAATCTCCTCGGACCGATCGTAGGGTATGTTGGCCTTCAGCACAAAGCAGAACCGCCTCAACCCAACCAACAATCAATTAACCATGTGTGCATAACTATCACATACTGGCATATACAAACATCACATATCTATCACACTGATCATCAACTATAAAATCCTCTCGTAACTAGAGTACCGACCTAGCAGGTAACTACATACCAATCCTTACGGATCGTAAAAGCATAACATACTATCTATCCTGATTCCAATCTAACAGATCAAAATCATATGTAACATACCATAACAACCGATCTAACCGATCTCTAGCATAACAACAATCCTAACCAGGATGAATTCTAACATAGCAACCATCCTAAACCAGGATGAAATCTAACATGGCGAAAACATAGCAACCATCCTAAACCAGGATGTAAATCATAAAGGGCCGACCTTGGTGCCGTAGACCCTATCGATATAGTGAGGATATCTCACCTCACAGATGTTGATTCGAAAGGTAAACTCCAACTATCGGATCACTTGACACAGGCTCCACCACCTATAACCATAACACAATATATTCATAAGTCCTTACTCTTATCAGGCACTCCATAACCTCCTAGTAAATTCCTGATCAAGGTCAAAGTCCTCGGTCAAGGTCAACAGTCCATGTTGACCTTAATTCGCCGAGTACACTTGGCCACTCGCTGAGTCCATGGAGCACATTCCAACTCGCTGAGTCATCGGAGTGACTCGTCGAGTTCCTTCGAATCCCGATCAATCCTTAAGGCCACCCGTCGAGTTTCCTCCTTGAAACTCGACGGGTATACACACAACCATATCCTTGGTTAAACTCATCCGACTCGTCGAGTTGTTCTTCAACTCGTCGAGTTTCATGGCCATCTTCATCTAACTCGCCGAGTTGTTCAAACAACTCGTCGAGTTCACGGCTTCCTTCATCTGGCTCGCAGAGTTGTTCATCTAACTCGTCGAGTTCGATGCACATCTTCATATGACCCGCCGAGTCAACTTCACGACTCGCCGAGTCCTTTCAGTCATTTCAACATGCAGACGTCTTTAAGCCATGGCAAGGCCCCAAATTGCAGATTCAACCCCCTAAGGCCTGCTTATCACGTAAAGTTGCAAACTTTACGTGCATGCATTGCTTCACAAGCTCCTAATGCCAAAACCATGCTTTTAATGGGTGTTCATGGACCAAGGGAACCTTAATCTTGACTAAAGTTGGAACTTTATGCTTGTATGCTCCAAGGAGGGTCCAGATCTGAAGTTACAACTTCAGATCTAGCCCATAGATTGTCATACCAACTTGATACCCTCATAGAACCCCTAAACTCATTCAAAGATAAGGTCTAGACTGAAATAGCTGAGGGTAATGGTTTAATACCTTCCCAAGAGATGTCCACAGCAGAAGAATTCGGATCTCCTCCCAGCTCCTTGCCTCAATCACTTGATTTCCCCAAACTTCTACACCAAATTCTTCTCCCAAAGCTTCAACACACAAAGGCACACACACACACATGAGTTAGAGATGCAAAGGGGGCTGCCAAGGAACTGAAAGAGGCTTGAGCTTCTTTAAATAGTGGTGCAAACCCCGGAAATTAGGGTTTCTCCTTTCCAGCTCCTACTCGCCGAGTCCCACAAAGGACTCGCCGAGTAGCTCACTTAATTCGCAATCCCACCCGCTGCTACTCGACGAGTAGGGCCAAAACCAAGAAGTTTTTATTTAAAATAATACCTGAGAATTGGGGCGTTGCATTTTCGTTTTAATTGAGTATTATGGTTATATATATATATATATATATATATATATATATATATATATATATATATATATATATATATATATATACTTTTTAGCAACTAAAAGTAGATTTGATTTATTAGTAAAATTTAAGATATAATGCTAAAAGTAATATTAATTTAAATATATTGTTTTAATTTTTATTACTGAAATTCAAAATCCTCCTTAATAAATGAAGGTTTTTTTTTGCCACATGTCAATTTCTCTTTAGTTTTGACACTTGTTATTTTGTGGTATTTTTGAATAAATGTTTTTTTCCATTTGTCATTTTCTCATTTTTTTTTATCTTTCTTAATTGACACATTATATTTATACCTTAATTAATAATTGCCTTAAGATAGACGGGTGTGGGCAACTGGAAGCCCCGTTATAGGTGACATGACACCTAATAACGGCGCCATAACGGGTGGAACACCGCCCAGACTTGCCGTTATTAGGTGTTATGTTACCAAATGTTATCACGACAACGGGCCATAATGCGTATAATTGATGCAAACGGTCACAATTTCGACCGTTTTTTTTCAAACGATAACGAATTAAAAAAAAATTTACACTATAAATACATACAACTTATATCATTTTTAAATACAAAAAACATAAATTTCTCTCAATATTTCAATATTTCAACTACATAATTCTTTCAATATTTCAAAACCAAAATATGAATCGTCTTGATCCGGCTCATCCGTACAACGATGATAACGACGAAGACGATTTGTACGTGACTATGATGTACCGGTATTATACAAACAACCTACTATAGCCAGATCCAGCTCCACTACTCACGCGACGTGTGACGTTAAATAGAGATCGCGAGGAAGGGCATAGACGACTAGTTAATGATTACTTTGCTGAAAATTGTGTCTACCAGCCAAACGATTTCAAAAGAAGACTCCGTTTGCGAAAAAATGTCTTTGAAAGGATAGCCAACACTATGGAAGCAATGTATCTTTTGTTTCAACTTTTATAAATTACAAAATGTCACTTTTAGATAAAATAAATACAATTTTTACATGTTTAATATTTATTTAGGTATTGTTTGTTTCAATTTTTATAATTTATAAAATGTCACTTTTAGATAAAATAAATACAATTTTTACATGTTTAATATTTATTTAGGTATGAATTTTTCCAAATGAGATATGATGCTAGAGGCAAACGAGGCTTCACAGGGTTGCAAAAATGTGTTGCTGCAATAAAACTTATGACAATCGGAGAGTCGCCCGATTCTGTTGACGATTATATGAGAATGTCTGAGAGGACCGCACGAAAAAATTTCTATTTATTGGCAAGAGGTGTTGTTGAAACCTTCGGTGACCAATACTTGCGCAAACCTTCGTTGCATGATATGCAACAACTATATGTGGCGCATGAAGAAAGACATGGTTTTCCGGGTATGCTTTGGGGCATTGATTGCACACACTGGAAATGGAGAAATTGCCCCGTGGCGTGGAAATGCCAGTATTCGAGCGGTCATCATGGAGCGCTTTCGTTGGTCTTAGAGGCTGTTGTTTCAAAAGATATATGAATTTGGTATGCTTTTTTCGGGGTTGCGGGTTCTAACAACGACGTCAACGTTCTCGATCAATCACCAATATTTGACGATCTTTTGTCAGGAAAAGCCCCGGATGCTCCATTCATAGTGAATGGAAACGAATATAAGTTTGGGTATTACCTTACAGACGGAATATATCCACAATATTCCACGTTTGTGAAGACGTTTCGACACCCAATAGATCCAAGGGACAAATATTTCAAGAGACGACAAGAAGAAGCACGTAAGGACGTTGAACGTGCTTTTGAGGTTTTGAAATCAAAATGACACATAGTTGAACATGCAGCGAGGCCTTATGATTTAGATACTCTACGATATATTATGTATGCATGTATCATAATGCATAACATGGTTGTCGAAGATAAATGACACAATATTGCAACGCATTCGCCTCGGAGCCAAGACATGTGCAATTTCAACCAGGGACATCGGAATATTTACATAGAGTGGTTGATATTCAAGATCAACGAAAACACAAGCAACCCCGTGCAGACTTGACGGATTACATCTTTGTTTGTCACGAAAACGAAGATGAATAGTTTTAGGCCAAAAATTGTAGATTTTATCATCTTTTTAAATTTTTTTTTTTATTTTTTTATTTTTTTATTATTATTTTTTTTTGCTTTTTTGGGTTTTAAATGTTTTTGTGTTTTGTTGTAATTTTTTTTAATGTTGTTTTTAATTTAAGTTTTATTAAAATTTTATTTTTACTTTTCAAATATAAATAATAAAAAAAACAAATTCGAAATATAGAAAAAAAACATCAAAAAAATAGAAAATAAAATAGAAAATAATTGGTCTTATCACATGTTATTAGATGTTGTCCGTTTCCACATTGGGTGTTATAACTCATGTATGAGTAGGATGCTGACATGACACTTTTTGGGTGTGGTAACATGTAATAATATGTTGTCCACACATAGTAGTTTAATTGAAACTAACCAATAAATTACAATATTACAACTCATATAATATTTAATATGTTTCTTTTTAAATTTTAAATTTAAGTAAATTTTTGTTTAAACCTTCATATTTAATTTTTTTTTGTTTTATCCAACCCGTATAACATATGGTCTCACAGCTGGTACATCATAAAATCAATTAGTGCCTCAAATCGAGTTCATAAGCATAGAGCAATTAAAGATTAATCGCTACACCTAATGAAATAGTTAATTCAAATCGACAATCATGAAAGGTTGAATCAAACAGAAACAGAAAATCTTTGCAAAAACAATAGACAATACCTTAAAAACATCCTTCCCTGAGATGTATAAACTGGAACGTCATAAACATTGCAAGATTAGTGATCGGTTAAATGATGGGCGATGTAATTGGAACTGGAAAGAAACACCAACAACTATGGAGCAACTTCGTGAGTTTCATATGCTCACTAATGGAGTCAATACGTTTCAGTCAGTGGCTCAAAGTGACAGATGGGTGTGTAATCTGTCGAGTGACGGAGTATTCCACGTTAATGTTCTTAGAACACAGATCGACTGGAGAAACATGATGCCAGGGGAAGTATCGATAAAGTGGACTCATGAAGTCCCTTTAAAGGGGAATCCAGCTCATGTCCGCCTTATGTCCCTACTGTGAGTTTGAAGAGGAGGATACAACAGACGCGCTATTCCGGTGTCCACTGGCATCAAAGGTATGGGAATATGTAGGTCATTGGTGCAACATTCCTCATCTCCAATTTCAGAATGCTGAGGAAATGGTGAAATATGTAGCACAATGAGGTACATGTTCAAAGAAAAGAAAAACTCTAACTAGCATATGTTATGGGACTGCATGGAGTATTTGGAAAGCTAGGTGTGATTGGATCTTTAAAAAACAAAGAACATCGCCACTCAGAGTAGCAGATTCTGTGAAATCCATAGTGTTTACATGGATTAAGCATATGAGAGACCGATGCAACATTAGTCGGATAGATTGGTGTGTTAGTCCTTTTACCATTATGTAATTTATTTTTCTTTCATGTATTGTACTCTCTCCCTCCTAGCACCTTGCTGAAGTTGTTTGCTTTCTTTTATAAAATTATTTGCCGGTTCCAAAAAAAGCTGGTACATCATAAGGCTTCACGGAGTGGGATGCGGTTTGGAATCGCGATGGTGACACGTGGTCAGGGAACACCGCCCCCAGGGTGCGGTTAGGTGCGGCCAAGACCACAATGCGGTCCTTGAAGATCGTGGTTTGTGATTGGTTGTTGGTGGGTGTGACTGTTGGGGGCATAAATGAATTGATTTATTTATTTATTTATTGCCTTTTGAAAGTGTGACACCACTCTCTTGGTGTGGCAAGAAACCACACTAACCATACTTGTGTGGTAAAAAATGACTTGACGCTGATGTGACGGGGAAAAAAGTACGGTTTCGATGACACCACACCCTGCGGTTTATAATAATTTTTTTTAGATGAAATGCGATTAGTACAATTGATGATGTTATTATTGCTTAAATGGAAAACATCGAGTGTATCCATATTTTGGCCAATGCAAAATTGCAAATGGAGGCGACGAAGGGTTTTTTCCATTGGGGCAAAGAATGATGATTAGCACCAGTTCATTCCTCACAATCAAATTCCCATCTTCTTCTCTTCAAACAACTTCCAAATATCCTCCACGATATCTTCCTCAATTTACAGTGTTTGCATCCTCAACACCGCCGATTTCCATGGCAACTGCCGGCGCCGGGGAATCCACCTCACGAACTTCTACCACAATCCAATCCGCTGTTCCGAACTCTTCTATTACACTATTGTTTGTTGAAATGGGAGTTGGTTACGATCAGCATGGGTCAGTCAAGTCAATCTCTCTGATACACAGAGTACTAACATATAATATTCAATGTAGAGTAAATTTTAGAAATTGGGGATTTCCTTAATCATACGAAATTGAAACAGGCAAGATGTCACGAAAGCAGCAATGAAGGCTTGTAGGGACGCTATCTCTTCCAATTCAATTCCTGCCTTCCGTAGAGGTACTGATTGCGTGCATATGTGTCTTTCATCCCCTCATCCGTTATTAGACTTTCGTTACATTTTGTGTGCATTATCATCATTTAGACATTTGACAGATAATCAAACAGTTTATTTAGACCTTTCGATGCAGAGTAGTTTTATCTTCCTTACTCATTTAGGATCAATAATATGACTAATTTGAGCATTCAAGTGAACTTATCTTTCTTTAAGTTTCATAGAATATCTTGCTATGTTGATAAATGAATTTCTGGAACTTGTCTTGTGTTGGAAGCACTTTCTCTTTCTCAAAATCTAGTTGGGATAAAATGAAATACCAGCCCCTACCATGACAGATACTACACGGATAAATGATTTGAAGTGACCCATGTGTCTTAAATTAATTGCACAATTCAATTTGGTCCCAATAATAATGGATAAAATTGCTGTTCCTTTAACCTTCTTTAAAATAACATCTTCAACCTATGAAATTAAACAAATAAAGGCTTTTGAATGAGTCATTCACAACCAGAATTGATGATTATGAGAAAACCCTTTTTGATAAAAGATAACAGAATTCTCATTTACCCTCTAGCAAAGAAGTTTAAAATTCTTACAAATTCAGTATCCTGAGACATTTCTTTACCACAATATATCAACAGTGTCTTATGATTTACAATTCAAAGTGGCAAAAGGATCTTTTAGTCTTTTTAGCCTTGTAGTAGAAAATTGATTGCTAGCAACTACTTATGGGGGTAGTCTCTTTCAAAATAAGTTGGCATTGTTAATTATGTTGCTTACATTTTGAAGATTACAGTGTCCTTATTTATGTGATGTAACGTAGCATGTGCTATGTATATCCTATTTCAAGAGTATCACTGTCATATTCTTTAAACATATCGTTGTTCATCAGGTTCAATAGTAGTTAACTTCAATTGATTCATTACTATTTATATGATGCTTATATTATCTTAATATTATAGTTACCTTATGTTCATCTTCTTTAGATTAAGAAGCTTATTCAATATTAATATAGCCACAACTTTTGAAATAATACAATTTGGAAGTATCACGAAGAATCTTTTATATTCTACATTATGATTTACAAGTTGAATTGATAAAGGGTTCTTTTAGTCTTTTTGGCCTTGTGGAAACTTGAATGCTAGCAACTACTTGTAAAGAAAGTCTTTTTCAACATAAATTGGCATGCATAGCATAAGTATAGCTCTTACATTTTGAAATTTGTCTTTATTTATGTGATGTAAACTTGCATGTGATATGTAAATCCTATTTCTGGAGTATCACTTTCATATTCTTGAAACAAGTCACTGTTCATCAGATTGAATAGTAGTTATTAGTTAATCATTCATTTGATTTGTTACTTGTGATATGATATGCTTATTTCATCTTGATGTGATAGTTAACTACTTAACTTGTCTTCATCTTATTATGTACATTTATAAGTTTAGTCAATATTACCCTTGGCATGATTTTTGGGGTGCTTCAAAGTTTAGTGTGTGAATGTGGGTAAATGACAATTTTACCCTTCTTTTCTTGAATCAGTTAGTGAAATTTTCTATGTGAGAAATTGTGAGTGTGTGTGTGAATTCATTACATATATATGAGAATCCATAATTCGAATTAGATTGTGTGAATTCATTACATATATAAAATTACTATTTTGCCCTTATCTTTAATTTCTTTATTAATTTTTATGTCTGTCAGGGATCAAAACTGAAAGTGAAAACTACAATAGGGACGAAATATGTAGTTTTGGCTTAAATACTGGGATGGAATTTATAGGTTACCCTAAAAAGTATTAAGTTTTAAATATGTATATTACAGTTACAGTATCTTTATACAATAAATGAACTAAATATACAAAACATTAAAACTTGAAGGACCAAATTGTTAAAAAAAAAGTTCATAAGGACTAAAGTTGCAACAAAAAAATGATTATTTTTGATCTTCGAGTATATTTGATTTTAGCAATTTTGGTCCCAAATTGTTAAAAAAAAAAGGTTCATACCATTTACTTGAAACAAGGACCAGAAATGTTACAAAAACCTCAGATAAGGACTAAAGTTGCAACAAAAAACTATTTGGGTACCAAAAATGTAATTTACTGTTTATTGTTTTAAAGCATTATAATAACATTGGATCTGTGTTGCAGGGTCCATACCCGGTGTTTCATTTGACCGAATGAAATTACAGATAAAACTAGGAGTTCCTCAATCTCTTCAATCCAGCTTGGATATTGAGAAAGTCAAATCTGTTTTCCCCTAGTAAATCTCTTATCTTTATATTTGGTTTATTATGATATGATAAACCACATATCATGTAGTAATTAATAAAAAGCTGTTTTTGTTTTTGGTTTTTGATTTGTTAGTGGGAAAATTGAGAATGTTGAAGTGGTGGATGGTGGATTGATATGCTCAAGTGGTGTCCATGTTGAAGAAATGGGAGATAAGGATGATAATTGTTACATAGTTAATGCAGCTGTTTATGTTGGTTATTGAGCTCAGTTTTTTTTTCTTAGTTTCTCCAAAATAACTTGTTTTTATAGATTATAATCTTTTTTTTTTTTCTTGTAGTAAAGATGGGTTGTCTGTAATAAATAAACAAATATGGTGGTTGAAAAGTCAATGGCTTATTATTGACTTATATGGTGGTGACTTTGGTGTCACTTGACCATTGCTAAAAGTGTGTTAGGATTTAAGCACTTCAACAAATGAATGATTTAACAATTTCACACACAGAGTAATGTTGCAGATGAAAAAAAAAAAACAAAGAACACAATGTTGCAACTGTTGAATTACAGTGATGCTATATCTTGCATTACTTAGCTTAGTTTAGCTTGGGAAGTTCATTGTTTATGAAATGACAAAAAAGAAAAAGAAAAATACATCGCTATTAAAAAAACAAAAGTTAGAAAGTTCATTTCTATAAAAAGTAAAAAAAGCAAAAGTAGATTGCTATTTCATAAAAGTCCATTCTAATTTCTTTGAAAAGGTAGATTTGGGACTAAAAGTCATCATTCACTTAAAAGTCATATTTGTGCTCTCTCTCTCTCTCTCTCTCTCTCTCTCTCTCTCTCTATATATATATATATATATATATATATATATATATATATATATATATATATATATAAATATATATAATTAGGAAGAGCCTAAGAGGGAGATAATCAAATCTTACGTACTCACTAGCCAATCTTTTGTGCGAGTTTACAGTTAGAGTGGGTCAATTTCACATGAAAACCAAAACCGAACCATATGTATTTTGTTAATAAGAATTAAAAACCGCACTACCATTTTTAGTAATAGTGTGGCTATATCTGTAAAATTGGGTTTCGATTCGGGTTTTTGGTTATTGTTGCTAACCTTTACGTTGCCATGATTTGAATAAGGGGGCAAAAGAATATTTGGAAGCTTTTGGGACAACTAAAGCTGCTAGTAGCCCAAAGTGCTCACAACCCAAGGTGCTTGGATAGCCATGTTTCTAACAGCCCAAGCTGCTCTTAAACGGCTAGAAAACCATTATTTTATAATCTTATCCACTTTGCAAATAGAATAAAATCAATAAATATTATATTTGGAACTCTTCCTATGATCCGGAACATTCGTACACAACTCTCCTACGATGCTAGAAAATCATCATTATTATTTTTTTATTATTATCAAAATCTGTAATTTATTTTAGTTTACAACCTAAAGACTACAAAATATCTAAGAACTATGTATCCTCAATTTTCAGCGGATTAAGTGAAAAAATAACAATTTCGTTGAAAAGTTCACCTAATTATAGAAATGTTATACAATGCTTTTTTATTGCTATAATTAGGTAGAAACTTAAAACCTAATTTCCTATAGCAATGTTATACAATACAATGCTTTTTATTGCTATAATTAAGCATAAACTTAAAACCTAATGTCATATAAATGTAATATGACTAATATCTGGTTTTCAGTTTCAAGTTACGATGTAATCAAATTTGCAAAAAAAATCTTTAGGTTTACATATCAATTGTGTTACCGTAAATATGTTTTTTTATATGTATTCATATAAAAAACATATTTATACATGATTTTTTTTAAACTAATCATTGTATAAATATGCTTTTTAGGACTATAAATACATATCTTCTTCTTTTTCCTTAATAAATGAAGGTTTTTTTTGCCACGTGTCAATCTCTCGTGAGTTTTGACACTTGTCATTTTGTAGTAATTTTGAAATAAATATTATCCACTTGTCAATTTTTGGTTTGTTTCAATTTTTAAATTAAACTCATATACTTATATATGTAAAATATTAAATATCATATATATGATATTAAATTACAATAAATACATTTATTCCTTTCTTATTTTAAAGTTATATATTAAAAAATATTTTATGTTTATATTTTAATGTATAATTTTTTTTAAATCAACCCGTATAATATACGGGTCTCACACATAGTATTCTAATAAAAGAATAGTTTTATTATATTTTCGACATGTGTCATTATATTAGGCCTCATAATTAATGCGTATTTTATTTTTCTTTTGCCATGTGCCACCTAATTTTGTCTCCTAATTAATGCATGTCACTTATCAACTTATTTATTCTCCATTTCAAATTTCAAATTTCAAAATTTAAATTTCTCACTCTAATTATATTAAGTTAATAATATTAGAATAAAAATTAAAATAAAATTATAAAGTGATATAATTTTACATATTTATTTAAATCAATGGTTATAATTTTATATAACTAAAAAAATTATTTTAATTCATAATTTATTTAAAATAAGTGATTAATAAATTTGAGTTTTTACTATTAAAATTTAATTAATTTTGTAACCATGGTTCCCACGGGTTATAAACTATTTTTTTTATGTATAAATACATATTTATACTTCTATCTAAGTTTAGTAGTATGTATAAATACATATTTATACTTCTATACATCAAAAAACATAAAAATACATATTTATAATTCTAAATAAGTATAGACAAGTATTTATATTTCTGAAAATGTAACTATACTTTAAAAAACTTAAAAATATGTATATATGATTCTTAGAAGTATAAATATATATTTTTTATATATTTAAAAGTATAAATATGTATTTTTATGTATTTATAAGTATAGGTACATTTTAAAAAACATAAATCCATATATTTACATTTTTAGAAATATAAATACGTATTTACACTTCTATATTCGACGTAATTAAAACAAAATTAACAAAACAAAATTAAAAACTTTATAAAAGAAAGAAGATTTGAGAGAATTCTTGAACACTTAGAAGATTGTACTCAAGATGATGTGTTTTTCTTTTTTACATTTGATGGGTATTTATACTCCATACCATCCTATTCATAGATCATCAAAATAATAACTCAATAAGTAAAGAAAATTATTCAAGGGTGAAAATTGTTCATCTACATGTTTTGTCTAACTCAATAATTTAATGGATTTTATAACACTCTCTATTGGATGATAATTTTTCTAATTTGTGTTCAACCTTGAAGTACTACTGCCTCGTTAAAAACCTTGATAAAGAAAACCCAGTAGGAAACAACTATAGCGAAAGGACAAGGAGTGTAGTGTATAGTTGACTCCCCTCATTTAGACATTTGTTGCATTATATGCTATGTACATGTCCCATTATGATGCCACACACATGTTTTTTAAAGATTGTCGTAGGAAGTGCCTTTGTGAAGAGGTCTGCTGCATTGTTGTTGGATCGAATATATTCTATCTCAACCTTTTGATCTTTTATAAGCTCTTGAATGTACTAAATTTTTTTTTTGGAGGTATATGTTTTGTCATGTAGCTCTTGATATATACTTCTTTCATTTGAGTGACACATGCTAAGTTATCTTCATAAATTAACGTTGGGCCTTTATCTTTATCAAGTCCATATGAAAGACAAAATGAGTTGTCTCACCGATCTTAACCATATACATTTTCTACTAGATTCATTTAGTGCAATTACTTTAGCATGATTTGAGGATGTAACAACAAGTTTTTGCTTTAGAGAACGCCAAGAAATTACGATACCTCCATTCATGAATACGTATCCAATTTGAGACCTGGCTTTGCAAGGATTAGATAAATAACATGCACCTGCATAGCCATTAAAACATTGTTTTGAATTGTTAGGATAAAAAACCCTAAATCAGTAGTTCCTCGAAGTTATTGAAAAATATGTTTGATCCCATTTCAATGTATTCTTGTAGGGGATGAACTAAACCTTGCTAGCAAGTTTATAGTGAAAGAAATGTTGGGTCTAGTCCAATTGGTAAGATACATAAGAGCCCCAATTGCATTAAGATATGGTACTTCTGGACCAATAACTTCTTCATTTTCTTCGCATGGATGAAATGAATCTTTGTCGATATTTAATGATCTAACAACCATTGGGGTGCTTTGTGACAACCCCAAATCTAATTCCGTTAAAAATCCCATTTGCACTAACGGAAAGCGTCACTATACGTTATTTTACGTAATATTTGGAATCGTCAATATCCGAATATCTAAATTTAAGCATGGTTTGATATTATTATAAGTAATATGTCTCATAGGTGTTAACCCCGTTTAACCTAATAGAGTGGTTTTACCTTTTCAACCACTTCACCCGGGTAAAAAGTTTTAACCCAGTTAACTTTAAACATCGGGTAGCCGTGTATCGGGTGCGATTCTCAAGACATATGCAATGGTGTTCCCAACATTTGAACACTCATTCACTACACACCCACTCTCTCTCTACTTTCTCTCTCTAGACTCAAAAACGACCCCGATTTCGCTAATTTCCGACTTCCAAACGTAAGTACTCATCCCCTATCTTATTCTAGACATGCTTCATTGAATTTGTGGGCCAAAAACCATAGGAATCAAGATTCAAAGAGGAGTTTACGGCCTAAGAAGCTCCTTAGGCCGTAAACCCCCAAATCCAAGCCAAAGACCAAGTTTCTCCTTCTTGTATGTTAGTATTCTAATTAAGGCTTATAACTAGAAGAGTTTGGACCTTAGAACACAAGAGAATGATGCTTGAAAAGGAGTTTACGGCCCAAGCATGTGCTTAGGCCGTAAACACCTCAAACACCCCTCAAATCCATGTTTAAGGCTCCTACAACTCTTCTAGGATGTTAGGTAAATTGGACATGACTTCAAGGAAGGCTTAAAGATATTAAACATCATCTTTTGAGGCCAAAAAGAGGAGTTTACGGCCTAGCATAAGCTTGGGCCGTAAACACCCAAGAAATTGTGTCAAACAAGTCCCTAAACTACCCTAATGCATGAAAGGAATTAATCTAAGGCCTATGGAAGTGTGTTGTACCATTAAACACTCCATCTTGACACCAAATGAAGAGTTTACGGCCTAGGAAGTTCTTGGGCCGTAAACTCCCCAAAAATTGAAGCCAAATTGTTCCAAACTCACTATAGGGCCTTCTAGGATTTTTCTAAGCCATTTGGGACCATGTTGTACAAGTAAAACCATCATCTAGAGGGACTTATAGGAGTTTACGGCCCAAGAACAAGTCTTGGCCGTAAAATCCCTAAAAATATCACAAATTTAGATGTTTAATCCTTCCCTCTTGGTCCAAAACACACACCACTAAATTAAGGAAGTGATATAAGGCCTTAAACATACACATTGGGACACCACTTGAGTTTACGGCCAAGCCTAGGGGGCTTACGGCCGTAAACTCCCCATGGATGGCTTTTAGGCCATAAACCCTAAGGAAGTGAACCCAAGGACCCTCCCGTAAATCATCCATGGTCTTGTATCACTCCCGGGAACCCTTTCTAGGCCTTAAAACCCCGAAAACGACACTAGAATGTCCAAATTCTATAATGAAAAGCAAAAGATGATTAACTTCTTGTAAAATACATATTTCATATGACATTAGGGTCCTAAAAGGTGCTCAAGTGGTTATTTGGTACCAAACGCTCAATCGACACTATTACCCGATTTACCCGATTCACCCGATTTCCGCGATTTCAGGTGAGTTCATACCCCTTTAATGAACCTTTCAAGTGTTTTACATGTTTTAGGGGGGAGATACAAGTTGCTTATAAATGTTTATGTAAAGTTTTATAGAACGATTTCCGAGTTACAAGGATTAATCACATGTGATTCACTACTCTTAGTTCAAATCACATGTGATTTGCCCCTATGCCTTAAAAACGGGTTTTACCCTTTTCAAACTATTTTTAAACAGTGACTCATAATTTAAATGTTCTTTTGGAAAAATACTTCTATTTAATCAAATTGCTTATAAAATGTAACCACTCTGATATATTTATATAAATAAGACTTGGAGGACTTAGGACCGATATCTCGCCTTATTTCCTGTTCTTGTTTGATTGTGGGCTTAGGGTAGTAGTTATCCGTCCGACTGTCGTTGATTTCTTACTTATATAAAATTTGTATATCAGTATGGGATACGAATATTACTGCTTTCACGTAATGCTAAAGTCACTAACGTGCTAAGAAACATCCCCACTAAGATAACCATAATAGGTATGGTTAGGGTCGCTACCGCTACTACTCGCTAAGTTATTACTATCTACACTATAATACTCACTATTACTAGACGATACACTAGTAAGAGAATACACTATGATCAATACTAAAAGATTACTGCACTATAACAATAAGGAAAACACTAAACAAACAATAATACACTAACCCGCTACGAGATACTCTATTCGCTATTCACTACGCCCGGAGTGTTCCAGCAGGAGACGACTCTACATGTATAGATCTATACGGGGCAGACGCTATTACATCCCGACTGTTAACTCAGTCCGTGCCGTGCAGGCCCAGGGATGCCACTACTTCACTACACTATGCATGATCGGGAAGGTCATGGGATCCTCTATTATCCACACTATTGGTAATATACAAGGAATACCCTACAACTACACTAAAATACTACACTAAATGCTAAACCACATCCCGAAGTAAGTAAGTATCTATCACTAAAGGAAGCTCGCACCTCTATCATGAATCACGGGCTTAACTTATCCTATCACAATTGTCATTTGGAGATTTGCCTATGTATTTTTACAATATACTGTTTTCAAAGAGATAAAGAATGCATACTTTTCACAGATTGTCACTTACAATGTATTTCCTGGAAAATATGGGATCTTCTAAGTTTCTACTACTTATGAACATAAAGGATACATTTTTAACACTAATGCTTTGTATACAAAAACTCACACTAAACTCTTATGAACTCACCAGCTTTATGCTGATAATTGTTTTCAAAATAACTTGTATCTTCAGGTCAAAGATAGACAGGTACAGACGCAGCATTTTTGGAGAAGGTGGAGCACACAAGACCCATCTCTTATTTTTGAATTACTTTTGAGTGATTGTTAAACATTACAGAACACGCATGTAATTAAATTCACTATGTAATGCTATGGTTGTATGTTTCTTGTTTCTACTATTATGCAATTGTGATGATACTGTTCACTACGTCATCCACCCCGAAACGTATTCCGCCGTTATCGGTTTTGGGGTGTGACAGATTGGTATCAGAGCTTTGTTTATAGTGAATCAAGTATATCAACCTATAAAAGATATACGAACTATAAACACTTCGGGACTAAAACACTCTGACCAAAAATATATACTGTTAAGTATCTAAAAGATCTAACTAAGTATATACATACACACATCACTATGAAACACAGGAATCAATATCATCCTAGAACAAAACAAAAGTATTAAGATTGTTGGGCAGCACAATTGGGTTTAGAGACATATAGTCACATTCAGGATGATGTAGCCTGATCAACTACGTTTTCCTGAGGGTGACTAGCATGTGCCTAAGGTTCGGTTGTGATGTTGCAACAAGTCTAAAACTTACCAACAATACCACAATAACGTTAACATAAGAATACTATAGGAGTATTCTGTATCTCTAGATTATACGTATGTGTTAACAGCAAGGGTCGTTACTAGTGGGACAATAGTTGCTAAGTGGATACACCACGATTACATGTGATTGGGGCGCTATAGACTCAGAATCTGCAGCCTTTGCTTCATTCCCTGTTCTTGTTTGATTGGGGGTCTGAAGTTAGGGTGGTTTATTCGAAGGACTATCTTGCTTCAGTTACATGTAATCGGTATGCACTATGCAAGTATTGGGTCAACTGGTAATGATTCCTCCTATAAGTATCTTAGAATAGTGCGTCTATTAATCTTCTTTCCCCCTTCTCGCGTAGATAGCATGGCTGGCTTCCACCTACCCGGTGATCCGTACTTTCCGAACCAGGGCAATGGAGGGTGGCTCGAAGAAGAGTCTGACGACGATCACCCTATTCCTTTGGATGATCATCATGCCGAAGGTTTCTCGGATAGCTCGAGCTCCGAGCCAGAAGTCAACAACCAACCTCCCGAAGCCCCGAACCCTAACCCCCAACCGGCATTTCAGGGCCCCACTCCTATGTGGGCAATATCCTTGCGTCGATGGAGCGAGGAGCAGGGTCAGCCCTTGCCTTACAATGGAGACCGAAGTTTCTACAACATAAGCGAAGGAGGATCAGCAGATCGGGTTCTGCCCACCATGATCCGAAGAATTGCCAGGAATGTTGAGCAAAGTCAAGCTGCCATAGGTCGGGTGGTAGAAGTGGATGCCAACTCAAACCTCAACACTGTTCGCATCCGCCAACTCGAAGAAGCCATGGACAGGACAAGGAGGACCAACGAGGCTCTGCAGCATCAGCTGGCAGCATCCCGAGCTGAAATTAGGGAACTCCGAGCACGCCAAAGGACTCAGGATCGACACCTTCAAGAAGTTATGCGGCAATTAGAAGATCTAAGGATTCGCCCGACAAGCAGCCGTCGCCAGTAGAAGGCATCTAGTTACCTCACTCTTTTGTTTAAAGGATTAGCCTTTTATCTCTATGTTCCGTAGGTCTCTTGTCTGTAAACATTCCTAGTTTAAAAGTACTCTAGCTGAACCTCTAAACTGCCAACATTTCTCTATGGTATGATGTAAGACCTACTGCTAGGTCAATTTTCATGAACTATTGTTGCATCATTAATACCAGTATATTGGCAGATGATTTCTCTATTGCTATAACTCTCACCCTGATCTTGGATTATGTTGATTTAATCCATGAGTCACACTATTCATATTCGCAATAGGCTCTTACTATTGCTATCATTTCTATGATCTTCCAGTGAAGGATGCCTCCACGAAAGCGTCCCAGCAGAGGAAGACCTGAAACTCAAACCCCTCCTCCACCACCTCCTCCTCTGCAGTTCGATCCGGTGTTGTTCCAAGCGGCTGTGACTGCGGCTGTAACAGCAGCCATGGCCCAGATGAACTCGGGTGATGCGAGCGGTGGAAATTCTAGATTTGGTGAAGTCCACCAACGAGTGCAGGGATGCACTTATAAAGACTTCATGAATTGCAAACCTACTTTCTTTGATGGGACCGGAGGAATTCTGGCATTGTCCCAATGGTTCGAAAGAACCGAAGCTGTATTCGAAATGTGCTCTTGTCCCGAAGAGAGCAAAATCAAGTTCGCTACCGCTACCCTCACTAACAGGGCTTTGTCATGGTGGAACGGCCATGTCAACGCACTCTCCTTGGTCACAGCCAATGCCATGGGCTGGGACACTCTAAAGGATCTTATGAGAGGAGAGTACTGCCCTAGGGGCGAAGTTCAGAAGCTTGAGGAAGAACTCTGGAACCTCAAGATGAAGGGGACCGACATAACAGCTTATACGGCCAGGTTTTGCGACTTGGCGGCTATGTGTCCCAACATGATCCCCTCTGAAAGCAAGAAGATTGAACGTTACATCTGGGGTTTAGTGCCCCCGTATCGAGGAAATGTTCTGGCCTCACGCCCTACCACTTTTGACAGCGCCAAGGAATTGGCCCAGAGTCTGATCAACCACGAAATCTCCTCCACTCCAGCAACAACAACCACAACAACCACTGCACCATCGGGATCTTCCGACAGAAAGAGGAAACGATGGGATAAGAAGAAAGGCAAGAAAACTCAAACCGCCTCCAGGGATCAGCAAATTGTGGCGGTTCATGCTGCCACCACCCCGGCCGTACCAGCTGCTCCAGCCCCACCGAAAGCTTATAGTGGGAACTTGCCTAAATGTCCCAAGTGCCCTTTTCACCACAACGGACCATGCCGTGAATTGCAGTGTTCCAACTGCGGTCGGAAGGGCCATACTGTCCGATTTTGCAAGGCCCCTCCCAAACCTATTACGCAGATTCCTGGTACGGGAGTGACCCCGACGTGTTATGGCTGCGGCGAAGCGGGCCATTTTAAGAAGAACTGTCCGAAGGCTGCAAATGCTGGGGGAACTGGAAGGTTACTTGCTATCGGTCACAATGAAGCAGTAGCCGATCCCACAGTCGTCACGGGTACGTTTCTTCTCAACAACTCTTATGCCTGTGTCTTATTCGATAGTGGTGCAGAAAGAAGCTTCATAAATCAAAACTTTAAACATTTACTCAAACAAACCCCTCAACCACTAAAAGAAACATTCGTTGTAGAAATGGCTAATGGGAAGACAGAAAGCTCTAATGAAATCTATATAGGTTGTACTCTCACGTTAGATGATCACCCCTTTCTAATCGATCTTATACCAGTCTCAATCAAAAATTTCGATGCCATTGTTGGTATGGATTGGCTAAGCCTTCACTACGCCGACATTCTATGCTCCGAGAAAGCCATTCGCCTGAACTTTCCGAATCGAGAGGCCCTATTGATATACGGAGATAAGCCAAGTACAAACCTTCGTATCATCTCTAGTATTCAGGCTCAGAAATACTTGCGCAAGGAATATCGCGCCTTTCTTGCTCACGTCGTCGACACTAATCAGAAGTTGAAAGATCCAAAAGACATTCCAGTAGTATGCGATTTTCCTGATGTCTTTCCGGAGGATCTCCCAGGCCTACCTCCTAAACGACAGGTTGAATTCAGAATCGACCTAATCCCAGGAGCTACCCCCGTAGCTAAGTCGCCCTACCGACTAGCGCCCGCCGAAATGCAAGAACTATCCGGTCAACTCAACGAACTTCTCAGCAAGGGCTTCATAAGACCGAGTTTCTCACCTTGGGGAGCTCCGGTCTTGTTTGTGAAAAAGAAGGATGGGTCGTTTCGGATGTGCATCGATTATAGGGAACTCAATAAACTCACGATCAAAAATTGCTATCCCCTCCCTCGTATCGACGACCTATTCGACCAGCTCCAGGGAGCCAGTTACTTCTCCAAGATTGATCTTAGATCGGGGTATCACCAATTACGGGTGCTTGAGGAAGATGTTCCAAAGACAGCTTTCTGAACCCGCTACGGGCATTTCGAGTTCGTAGTGATGCCCTTTGGACTGACTAACGCCCCCGCGGTATTCATGGACTTGATGAATAGGGTGTGTCGTCCATATCTAGATCAGTTCGTTATCGTCTTTATTGACGACATTCTCGTCTACTCTCGAAGCGAGGAAGAGCACATTAGCCATTTGCGATTAATCCTGGAAACCCTGCGATCCGAGAAATTGTATGCGAAGTTCTCTAAGTGCGAGTTTTGGATCCAGAGAGTTGAATTCTTAGGACACGTGGTTAGTAAGGAAGGAATCCACGTGGACCCCTCCAAAATTAAGGCTATTGAGAACTGGTCAGCACCAAAGACGCCTACGGAAATTCGTCAATTTCTAGGCCTCGCTGGCTACTACCGACGGTTCATCCAAAACTTCTCTCGGATTGCGAAGCCTCTCACCATGCTAACACAGAAGGGTGTACCATTCGACTGGGAAGAGAAACAGGAGAAGGCATTTCAGACCTTGAAGCGAGCCCTATGCACCGCACCAGTATTATCCCTTCCCGAAGGGACAGAAGATTTCGTCGTATACTGTGATGCATCCAATCAGGGGCTCGGTTGTGTCTTGATGCAACGAGGCAAGGTTATCGCCTATGCCTCGAGACAGCTAAAGAACCATGAAGTGAACTACACTACTCACGACCTCGAGTTAGGAGCGGTCGTCTTCGCATTAAAAATATGGAGACACTACTTGCATGGGACGAAGAGTGTGGTGTACACTGATCATAAAAGCCTCCAACATATACTGAACCAGAAGGAACTCAACATGAGACAGCGTCGATGGGTCGAACTACTTAACGATTACGACTGTGAGATTAGATATCATCCCGGGAAAGCCAACGTAGTAGCAGACGCCCTGAGCAGAAAAGAATATTCCGGACGAAGAACTAAGTCGTTGTCAATAACTATACACTCACATCTATCCACGCAGATCAAAGAGGCTCAGCTGGAAGCTCTAAAGCCTGGAAACGTGACGGGAGAATTCCTGCGTGGAATGGATAAAAATCTGGAGGTTAAGGGTGACGGAGCCTATTACTTCATGGACCGGATCTGGACTCCACGCCATGGAGGTTTCAGAGATTTGGTTATGAGAGAAGCACACAACACTCGTTACTCCGTCCACCCGGGTTCAGATAAGATGTATCTGGATCTCAAAAAGCTGTACTGGTGGCCGAACATGAAGGCAGAGATCGCTACCTTTGTAAGTAAGTGCCTTACTTGCGCGAAGGTCAAAGTAGAATGTCAAAAACCATCAGGACTTCTCCAACAACCAGAAATACCAGAATGGAAGTGGGAGCGAATCACAATGGACTTTATCACCAAGCTGCCCAAGACAGCAGGTGGATTAGATACCATATGGGTCATCGTTGACAGGTTGACCAAGTCCGCCCACTTCCTACCCATCAAAGAGATGGATAAGATGGAAAAGCTCACTAGGACTTATATAAAAGAAATAGTGCGATTGCATGGCGTCCCTGTATCTATTATATCAGACAGAGATAGCAGATTCACCTCTAGATTTTGGCAGTCATTACAAGAGGCACTAGGGACGAGGCTGGATATGAGTACAGCCTACCATCCGCAGACTGACGGACAAAGTGAGAGGACGATCCAAACATTAGAAGACATGCTGCGAGCTTGTGTGATCGACTTCGGGAAATCGTGGGATACACACTTACCTCTGGTGGAGTTTTCCTACAACAATAGTTATCACACGAGCATCAAGGCAGCTCCATTTGAAGCTCTCTACGGCCGAAAGTGCAGATCTCCGTTGTGCTGGGCCGAGGTGGGAGACACTCAGTTAGCTAAAGGACGAGTTCCTGATAGCGCCCTCACTGGTCCAGAGATCATTCGAGAGACGACCGAGAAGATTGTACAGATACGTGAACGACTAAAAGCCGCTAGGGATCGACAAAAGAGCTACGCCGACAAACGAAGGAAACCCTTGGAATTCCAGGTCGGAGACCGGGTCCTTCTGAAGGTCTCGCCCTGGAAAGGCACGATACGCTTCGGGAAGCGTGGAAAGTTAAACCCGAGGTACATAGGGCCTTTTGAGATTCTTGCCAGAATCGGCCCTGTAGCTTACAAACTAAACTTACCCCGCGAGCTAAGTAACATACATCCGACCTTCCACGTCTCAAACTTGAAGAAATGTCTGTCTGACGAGACTCTCGTGATTCCCCTCGACGAGATCGAGCTCAACGAGAGCCTCAACTTTGTGGAAGAGCCTGCGGAGGTATTGGACCGTGAAGTAAAGCGGACGAAACAAAGCCGCATCCCAATTGTGAAGGTTCGGTGGAACGCCAAGCGAGGACCGGAATTCACTTGGGAGCGCGATGATCAAATGAAACTCAAATACCCTCATCTCTTTGCTTAGTAGTATTGTAATATCGTATCTGTTTGTATTCTAAATTTCGGGACGAAATTTCCCTAACGGGGGGATGATGTGACAACCCCAAATCTAATTCCGTTAAAAATCCCATTTTCACTAACGGAAAGCGTCACTATACGTTATTTTACGTAATATTTGGAATCGTCAATATCCGAATATCTAAATTTAAGCATGGTTTGATATTATTATAAGTAATATGTCTCATAGGTGTTAACCCCGTTTAACCTAATAGAGTGGTTTTACCTTTTCAACCACTTCACCCGGGTAAAAAGTTTTAACCCAGTTAACTTTAAACATCGGGTAGCCGTGTATCGGGTGCGATTCTCAAGACATATGCAATGGTGTTCCCAACATTTGAACACTCATTCACTACACACCCACTCTCTCTCTACTTTCTCTCTCTAGACTCAAAAACGACCCCGATTTCGCTAATTTCCGACTTCCAAACGTAAGTACTCATCCCCTATCTTATTCTAGACATGCTTCATTGAATTTGTGGGCCAAAAACCATAGGAATCAAGATTCAAAGAGGAGTTTACGGCCTAAGAAGCTCCTTAGGCCGTAAACCCCCAAATCCAAGCCAAAGACCAAGTTTCTCCTTCTTGTATGTTAGTATTCTAATTAAGGCTTATAACTAGAAGAGTTTGGACCTTAGAACACAAGAGAATGATGCTTGAAAAGGAGTTTACGGCCCAAGCATGTGCTTAGGCCGTAAACACCTCAAACACCCCTCAAATCCATGTTTAAGGCTCTTACAACTCTTCTAGGATGTTAGGTAAATTGGACATGACTTCAAGGAAGGCTTAAAGATATTAAACATCATCTTTTGAGGCCAAAAAGAGGAGTTTACGGCCTAGCATAAGCTTGGGCCGTAAACACCCAAGAAATTGTGTCAAACAAGTCCCTAAACTACCCTAATGCATGAAAGGAATTAATCTAAGGCCTATGGAAGTGTGTTGTACCATTAAACACTCCATCTTGACACCAAATGAAGAGTTTACGGCCTAGGAAGTTCTTGGGCCGTAAACTCCCCAAAAATTGAAGCCAAATTGTTCCAAACTCACTATAGGGCCTTCTAGGATTTTTCTAAGCCATTTGGGACCATGTTGTACAAGTAAAACCATCATCTAGAGGGACTTATAGGAGTTTACGGCCCAAGAACAAGTCTTGGCCGTAAACTCCCTAAAAATATCACAAATTTAGATGTTTAATCCTTCCCTCTTGGTCCAAAACACACACCACTAAATTAAGGAAGTGATATAAGGCCTTAAACATACACATTGGGACACCACTTGAGTTTACGGCCAAGCCTAGGGGGCTTACGGCCGTAAACTCCCCATGGATGGCTTTTAGGCCATAAACCCTAAGGAAGTGAACCCAAGGACCCTCCCGTAAATCATCCATGGTCTTGTATCACTCCCGGGAACCCTTTCTAGGCCTTAAAACCCCGAAAACGACACTAGAATGTCCAAATTCTATAATGAAAAGCAAAAGATGATTAACTTCTTGTAAAATACATATTTCATATGACATTAGGGTCCTAAAAGGTGCTCAAGTGGTTATTTGGTACCAAACGCTCAATCGACACTATTACCTGATTTACCCGATTCACCCGATTTCCGCGATTTCAGGTGAGTTCATACCCCTTTAATGAACCTTTCAAGTGTTTTACATGTTTTAGGGGGGAGATACAAGTTGCTTATAAATGTTTATGTAAAGTTTTACAGAACGATTTCCGAGTTACAAGGATTAATCACATGTGATTCACTACTCTTAGTTCAAATCACATGTGATTTGCCCCTATGCCTTAAAAACGGGTTTTACCCTTTTCAAACTATTTTTAAACAGTGAATCATAATTTAAATGTTCTTTTGGAAAAATACTTCTATTTAATCAAATTGCTTATAAAATGTAACCACTCTGATATATTTATATAAATAAGACTTGGAGGACTTAGGACCGATATCTCGCCTTATTTCCTGTTCTTGTTTGATTGTGGGCTTAGGGTAGTAGTTATCCGTCCGACTGTCGTTGATTTCTTACTTATATAAAATCTGTATATCAGTATGGGATACAAATATTACTGCTTTCACGTAATGCTAAAGTCACTAACGTGCTAAGAAACATCCCCACTAAGATAACCATAATAGGTATGGTTAGGGTCGCTACCGCTACTACTCGCTAAGTTATTACTATCTACACTATAATACTCACTATTACTAGACGATACACTAGTAAGAGAATACACTATGATCAATACTAAAAGATTACTGCACTATAACAATAAGGAAAACACTAAACAAACAATAATACACTAACCCGCTACGAGATACTCTATTCGCTATTCACTACGCCCGGAGTGTTCCAGCAGGAGACGACTCTACATGTATAGATCTATACGGGGCAGACGCTATTACATCCCGACTGTTAACTCAGTCCGTGCCGTGCAGGCCCAGGGATGCCACTACTTCACTACACTATGCATGATCGGGAAGGTCATGGGATCCTCTATTATCCACACTATTGGTAATATACAAGGAATACCCTACAACTACACTAAAATACTACACTAAATGCTAAACCACATCCCGAAGTAAGTAAGTATCTATCACTAAAGGAAGCTCGCACCTCTATCATGAATCACGGGCTTAACTTATCCTATCACAATTGTCATTTGGAGATTTGCCTATGTATTTTTACAATATACTGTTTTCAAAGAGATAAAGAATGCATACTTTTCACAGATTGTCACTTACAATGTATTTCCTGGAAAATATGGGATCTTCTAAGTTTCTACTACTTATGAACATAAAGGATACATTTTTAACACTAATGCTTTGTATACAAAAACTCACACTAAACTCTTATGAACTCACCAGCTTTATGCTGATAATTGTTTTCAAAATAACTTGTATCTTCAGGTCAAAGATAGACAGGTACAGACGCAGCATTTTTGGAGAAGGTGGAGCACACAAGACCCATCTCTTATTTTTGAATTACTTTTGAGTGATTGTTAAACATTACAGAACACGCATGTAATTAAATTCACTATGTAATGCTATGGTTGTATGTTTCTTGTTTCTACTATTATGCAATTGTGATGATACTGTTCACTACGTCATCCACCCCGAAACGTACCCCGAAACGTATTCCGCCGTTATCGGTTTTGGGGTGTGACATGCTTAAAGGATTAACATTGGCCATACTGAAATGATTCAAGATTCTTTTTGTATAATTTGATTTATGCATAAGTATTCCATTAGACATATGCTCAATCTACAAACCAAGACAATATTTGGTTTTTCCAAGGTGTTTCATTTCAAATTCTTTTCTTAAAAGTTCAACCACTTCAAGGATTTCTTTATTTGTTCTAATGATGTTTAAGATCACAAACATAGACAGCTATTATCATATACCCATATGTTGTTTTCTTGATAAATACACATGGACAAATAATGTTATTTTTATAACCTTTACTTGTCCAATAATTGCTTAAACGATTGTACCACATGCGTCTAAATTGCTTTAACCCACACAAAGATCGTTGTAGTTTTATAGAATACATTCATTTGGGTTTTGCACTTAATGCTTTTGGCATTTTAAATCCTTCAAGGATTTTCACACACACACACACACACACACACACACACACACATATATATATATATATATATATATATATATATATATATATATATATATATATATAGAGAGAGAGAGAGAGAGTTAGGTTCAAATGTTTTCACTATCTATTGTATGCATGTATGATTAATTTTGGACCAATCATTTTAGTTATTTTAAGAAATTAATTAATGCATATTAAATGCTGAAGATGTAATTAATATCCATTATATCTTCAACATGTAATATGCGTTGATTACATTCTTAAAATAACTAAAATGATTGGTCCAGAATCAATCATACATGCACACAATAGATAGTGAAAACAAAATAACCTAACCCTATATATATATATATATATATATATATATATATATCAAGTGATCTATACCAGTAAGTTGTAACAACATCCATAAGACGCATCTATAAATTATCAAAGACTGCAAGACTGGTTAAATATCTAAAAGATCACTTTCAAGTGATCTATACAAGTAATTTGTAACAACATCCATAATATCACATGCAATGGCCCCAAAAACATTTCCCCTGTTAAGAGAATCTAATTCAGCTTGCATAACTTCTTTCCACTTAGCCTCATCATGTTCTCTTTTGACATTCAATAACATATTGTGGTTCGGGATTATTATTCATAATATCACATGCAACTGAATAAGAAAACATTGCACTTATATTATCAGTTTCATTTTGGTCACATATTGCTTAACTCACAATATCGGAGTCCTTCATCGTCATACTCCAAAGTTCATGCTCTAACTTTTGTATTTCACCTCTGGGACAATATTCTGCCAACATCAGAACCTTTTTAAGTCTTCCCAGCTCATGGCATTGGCTACTGGGAGGGATAACGACTTGACATAGCCGTTCCACCAAGAAAGAGCTCCATCCAAGAAAGTGCATGCTGCAAATTTTACTTTGCTAGCTTCAGGGCACACACAGATTTCAAACACCGATTCGGTTTTCTCAAACCAGCGTGTCAGAGCAATAACACCTCCGGTGCCATCAAAGGATTTGGGTTTAGCATTCGATAAATCTTTATTAGAACACTCCCTTGGGTGTCCAAGACTTTCCCCATGATTTGAGTTGTGAGCACCACTACCAGCTCCACTAGTACCACTGGCGTTAATTTGCATCATGGTGGCAACCATGACGGCGATTACTGCTGCTTCGAAGACAACAGGATCATACTGTGGAGGTGGTGGAATTGGTGGATTGTTGTTGAAACACCTATTTGATTTACGTGGTGACATCTTTTTCTACAAAGTTTAAAGAGGAAAATATGTTAAGTTCTCTATAGTAGTTATGAGTCAGGTGATATTGAACAAGATATATCTTAGTTCTAAACGCATTGTATCCTGAATTTCATAGTGTTTTGCGATTTACAAAAGAGGTCTACTAATATAAGTAAACAATTGTCGATGCCATTATGGCAATACTTGTAACAAATTTGTATAGTGTGTTCAATACCAAGTCTCTCCAAAATTACAATAAGTAATCATAGATTACCATAAGTAAGTAAATTGTAATTATGAAGTCATGAAATGAGTGTTAACTAAAATGCTTGTCAATTTCTTTGATATATTTGATACATAGTGTTTTGGAAAACTTGACCTTGATACTGGTCTATAATACATCAAAGTTAAAAGGAAAATCTTGACAGCATTGAGATTCCCTGAATAGTGTAAACACCTAGACACAGGGTTGAGTTCATATGTAGATAAGGTAGTATCTAGCGAATATCCGCAGTCCTAGTTTATATAAAAAATGTGAGTAGTGTAAACACTACTCGCGACGTGCATTGCCCTGAGTACTGGACTCTGCCACATGACACTCTGCTTTCATCAAACGCCTTTCTAATGTAGCCTGATGCTCCCAAAGAGTTCTTATTTTGGTTCGGGAAACAATCATCTCTTTTTGAAGAGTTTCAGTGTGGTTCTTGTTCTGATCATGGTCTTCGTCTAAGTGACGAAAGTTAACCGCAGTAATCTGAATGGTAGCGTTAATTTCCATGATTTGGTTGACCGATGCTCATGCTTGTTCCCTGTTACAAGCGATGCGGCGTATTATAACAGGAAGAGCCATGTCTGCTGAACCTCCTTTGGAGAGATTATAGAAGCCTCTTTCCATTCCGTAAGGAGGGCATTGGCTTTGTTCTTGGCTCCAGTTTCGTAAGTCTACAGCCCATCTTGGTATTGGTCCTTGAAAATTTTGTCTGGCTGCTGGGTATTGATCCGCTTGCGGTGGATTGTAGACCTCAAGATCTGAGTCGGTGCCTTCTGAATCCTCCTCATCTTCGACTCCCATTATTTCTATAGGATCCTCCTCCAGATCCTCTACAATCCAACCACCGATGCCTTGATTTGGGAAATAAGGGTCTCCATGTAGATGAAATCCTGCCATTGCGTCTGTGCGAGAATAGGGATACATGAAAACTCAAGAGTATGATATATGTTAAAGCCTAGATGTTGTACTTACGGTTCTTATAGTATCATAAATACTCCTATAGTATTTTAACTTTATGTTTGGTTCTATAGTTCTTATAGATTTGGTAAGTTTTAGACTTGTTGCAACACCACTATCACTCCCAAACACATGTTGGTCATATCTCAAATAAATATAGTTGATCAGGCTATATTTATCCCAAATATGATTACATAACTGTCTAGGTTTAACTGTAGTGTCCAACATCTAAATACTTTAATGCGGTTCTCACTATGATACTGTTCCTTGTATGTATGCATGTTAGTATACTTCTTATAAAATATTTAGATTTTAAAAGTATACTTTTAGTCAGAGCTCTTCAGCCCCATTGTATTTATAGTTGTATATCTTTTATGGTTTGATACTTAGTTCACTATAAACTTGCTCTGATACCAATCTGTCACGCCCCAAAGGCGGAATGGCAGAAACGTTCAGGGGCGGAGGACGTCATATACAATATCACAACAATTGCATAATAGCAATCAAAGTACAACAACCATGTATTGATAAACTATAAGTTTTACATATGTGTTCAAGTCATTGTATATATGACACCAAAATGTATATTAAAAGTTAAAAGACATGAGTCTATGAAACTCCGTCTTCTCAAAAACTCGTGGATGTACCTGTTTACTGATTTCCTGAGCATACAAGTAATTTTGAAAAGAGTGTCAACAATTAAGTTGGTGAGTTCATAAGCTTGTTTGTTATTGAAATCTGTCGTTTGTTCCTTGAAAATGTAAGTAAATTTTTCCTAGAAAATCCTATATTTTCTGTTGTAATATGTTGTAATCAAACGTGTAAATGTTATTGTACTCTGAGATAGTAAAATGTAGTTTTACTCACACAAACCATGAAAAGTATGTTCTCTCTAAACTGGAATAGTATCCTGGAATTGTACTTGTATGAAAACTGTGTGTTTGTAAATGTCTAGTTTTACCACCTATACTTGTAAAATACTGTATTGTAGTTTTATTATTAAATAAAACTATGTGAAGTTGTTTACTTATTCATACACTAATCGTTTTGTTCAATACCAAATTGTGAGTTATTATAACCATGCTTGATGACCTAAGATGACCTGAACACGACGTTCTTCAGGTGTCGAAATCGGTACGGCATTTGTCATCTCAGGCCTGCCAGCCTAGCTGTTGTAAGCAACTCAGGTGCGGGATTGCCAGTCCTGTATAGATCTATAAACAAGTGTCACGCTCTCCCACCAGGTGACTCTGGTTATAATTTCAGGACTTGGTTGGTACTTCGATAAGTACGTGAAGTGTGTCTTACAAATGCTATATTGACGGTTACGTGCAGAATAATGAAAAGTTACTTTGTAATAGATAAACTGTAAGTATATCTCATAAACTATCTTTATTATAGTTTATATGTTTGTTTTCCGTAATGTATTCTGAACTTTGAAAAGCAACATGTAAGTTCCATAAACTATACCTATTATAGTTTATATGTTTGTGTTTTACTGAAATGAAAACCTTTATATTCTTAATGATTTGGCAAGTTTAGATTGTAAAATCTGTGATACGGTTGTTCCATGAAATTCAATGTTTTATGTTCCAACGATACTAAAATAATTTGCAAAAATTATATTTTTGTTTAACAAGTTTAAAAACATTTTATACTTATATAAATATAAATTTTATATAATTATGATTAAATAAACAGTAGAATAAATAATTCTACCCCAAGCCCACAACCAAACAAGGAACAGGAAATGAAGCAAAATTATCAATTCTTAGTCTGTTGAACCCTAATTATATAATTTATACATATATAAATATATATTTTTAATAATGACAACAGTTAATAAAATATTGAAAATATTTAGATATTAACACAAATTTTATTGTGTTACACTTGTATCCCCCCTCTAAAATAGCGAAAAATCATGAAAATGTAAGGGTATGAATTCACCTTTTATGTGATAACGGTTTTGCTAACGGGTAGAAAACGGTGACTTCGGGCTAGGACACAGGAAATATAGCGTATCCTAATAATTTCAATCAAATAATAAAGTGTGATTTAAAATAATACAATTAATATATATGTTTGTATAATCATAAGTTTTATAATTAAAACTTACCAAAACTTGTAGGAATAATGGAAGTGATATGCCTCTTGATGTTGTTTTTGTTCTTGGAAATGAAAGGAAATGGACTAATATTTGAGAGAGAAGTGAAGGAAACTCGTTTACTTTGATGTAATATGAAAGTGATTTCTTTTTGTTTGCTTAAATATAAGGTAAGAAAAAATGAGGTGGCTTAAGTGTTTTCGGTTAGGAACTCCACCCGAGGAAAAGAGGATTTCGGCCGAAATGAGGTTAACCCACCGAGGAGAGTTTGCGGTCAAGAGAATGGCGGCCAAGACGTTTGCGGTCTTGGCCAAAATCTCGTTTGCTGTCCGAGGAGATTTTCGGTGGAGCATGATTTCGGTCCGAGGGAAGGGCATCTATGCGAGGGTTCTCGGTTTTTGATGTATTTAATTTCTTTTTAGTTTTTACAACACTTTAATAATAAAGGGTTTATATACATCAAAATTATTAATTTAGCCTTATTAAAATAACAATTTAAAAATGTTGACTTTTAATTAACAAGTTTTAACTTTTGTTGACTTTTACAAATTTGAAAATAACAGGTTGTCACAAAACTTTTAAAATTCTAGGGGTTTGAAATTAAAGTTTCATAAATGAGACTCTTCAAGTTCCAAAACTTGAGGGCAAGTTTTCTAACTTGTCAAAACTTTTTATTTCAATAACTTATGGATTTTAAAGTTCCATGAATGTGACCTTTCAAATTCCAAACTTGAGGACAAGTTATGAAACCTTTCAAGATCTCTTGAATTCTATAACTTACAAGAGTTAATAGTTTCATGAATAATGACTTTTTCATATTCCATAACTTGAGGACAACTTATGAAACTTTTTTCAAGAAACACATAGATCAAATTTAACTAATTCAATTATCACATAATTCATCATTTACCAATTTGACCTAATTTGATTCATATTACAAGATAACTTCAAATTTTACAAATAATTAGTTTTTCACAAAATCAATTAATTATCTTAAAATTTGACAAGCTTTATGTTTTTGGATGGGGATAAACATTACCATACTAGTAAAATCAAATTTTATGAACCAAAACAGTTTGTGGTAATGATCCTAATCCAAAACAGGCCAAAAACTCGAAAATTCTGCCATCTAATGAACCAACTCGTCGAGTGCACTAATGAACTCGACGAGTTCATCTTCATAAGGCACCTACTCGTCGAGTTCATAGATGGATTCGTCGAGTAGGCCCTAGCAGAATCTAGTAATGTCATTTTTCAGCTTTTGAAAAACACACAATTGCATCAATATACTAGAAAACACCCATGGATCTGATACCACTGTTGGGTTTTAGGTACTCTAACATTCCTATGGTGCACATATACCCCTAATGCTTTGGATCTATGTTTTCTCTAATTATAAATGCAACATTGTTATTCCAAAGCATAAAGCCTAAACTAGCATGCAAGGTAACATTTGAATCATAAAAACAGTTAGAAGATTACCTTGTGTAGTAGTGTAAAACCCAAAGTTTGGAAAGCCAAGAAAAGAAAGAAAACCCCAATTTTTTTAAGGGGAGACTCGGCGAGTCCAAGGAGGGACTCGGCGAGTCCGAGTGGGATCCGGGTTGAGGTGTGAGCGACCGACTTGGCGAGTCGGCCAAGGTGACTCGGCGAGTCTGGTCTGAACGAGGAAAACCCTAAATCCGGGACTTGGAGCCTATTTAAACGTCTTATTCTCCTCCCTAGGGTTCCTTTGTTGCCTCTCTACCTCAGAACACCAAACCCTAGCCACCATATCCGTTTTTGAGCTAGATCTTGCCTTGAAGAGTGTACTAAAGCTTGGAGAAGGAAGAAAGGCCTTGGAGGTGCATGAAGGGACTGTAGATCTGGGATTGAGAAGACATTTCAGACCAATTGGAGGTAATAAGCTGTTGCTTGGACTCCCTTTGCACCTAGATCTATTCTTATGAGTGAATTTTGGACATTTTTGGTATGATATGTAACCATTTCGAGTTAGAGGTCCAGATCTGAGGTTGCTACCTCAGATCCATGCTTGTTTTGGTCTAGAATCCCCTAAAGTATCAACCCTTGGTATGTTGAAGAAGTATGTTTGCCATAAACCCTAGTTTGAATGTGTTTTGATCCTAGATCTCTTAATCTACACGTAAAGTTTGCCACTTTACGTGGGGGATAGGCCTTAGAAGTATGGATCTACGAGTTGGAAGCCCTGTTTGGCTCGAAAAGCCACTGCATGGATTAAGGACTGAATAGACTCGGCGAGTCCTTCGAATGGACTCGGCGAGTATCTTGAAGATGAGGAGGAACTCGACGAGTGGGATGAATAGCTCGTCGAGTCGGATGAAGTTAGGCATGAACTCGGTGAGTTGGAAGAACAACTTGACGAGTTGGTTGAAGATTGCCTTGGACTCAGCGAGTTTATTCTTGGACTCGGCGAGTCAGGTCGCGAAACCCCAAACCCTTCGAGTTGAAACTCGAATCAGTGAGTCGGGTGCAGACTCAGCGAGTTGGACAGGTCAGGACTCAGGAATAGTTGACTCGGCGAGTCATGGACTGACTCGGCGAGTCGAGTCGCAAATAGAAAGACCCTGAGCATATGAACTCGGCGAGTTTTTGGGTGGACTCGGCGAGTAAGGTTGACCTGGAAGGTTGACTTTGATCAGGATTTTGACCTTGACTAGAGTTGACCTAGTTGACCTTTGGAGGTCAGTTGGACTAAGTGTTATTTTGGCATTGGTAGCTCGAGGAGCTAGTGGAGCAGCAGTTCGGAGACAGAGGTCAAGTAGCAGTCAAGGACTAGCAGCATCAGTCAGCAGTCTCAGGTGAGTTTCCCTTCAGTAGGAACGGGTCTAAGGCCACAATGCCGGCCTGTTCAGTTAGCCGTAGTTTCTGGACTTCGGTCTAATGCAGTAGCTAGTATGTTTGACGCCTCCGTGGCTCAGACAGGATTTATGTGTTTATGCTAGTTGATATGTTTATGCTATGTTCAGTCAGCTTCAGACTTCGGTCCGATGTAGGGGACAGAGGTCCCAGTCAGCTTCGGACTTCGGTCCGATGTAGGGGACAGAGGTCCCAGTCAGCTTCGGACTTCAGTCCGATGTAGGGGACAAGGTCCTAGTCAGCTTCGGACTTCGGTCCGATGTAGGGGACAAGGTCCCAGTCAGCTTCGGACTTCGGTCTGATGTAAGGGGCAAGGCCCCAGTTAGTCCGGACTTCGGTCCGATGCAGTGGGCAAGGCCCAGTATGTGCTTTATATGTTATTGTGTGGTATGTGGTAGATTGGGGGAGCTCACTAAGCTGCGTGCTTACGGTTTTCATTTTTGGTTTCAGGTACTCGGTTTTCAAAAGAGGAGCTCGGGAAGATTGCAGTGCACACACCATAGTCAGTTAGCCTGGGGATGTTTGACTCTGATAATGAGATTATGTTTTGAATTAATACTCTAAAAATTATGTTATGACTTATGATACAGTTTTGTAAATATGGTTTTAGTAATGTTTTAAAAGAAATTTTTTGTCGTAATTTTTGGGTCGTTACAAGTTGGTATCAGAGCCTTGGTTTGAAGGATTCGGATGCACCTCCGGGTGTATCTGGACTCAAACTAAGGGAAAGATAAAGAGATTTTCAAAAAGGAAAAAAAAAACGTTTTCAAATGGAATTCTAAAAAGCACTTAGAAAGAAAAGAATTCTTAAACAAGATAAAGGTGTGGTGCATGCAATCAGCCGAGCTCGAGTAAGTACTCCCAATTCACCCATACAAGTTATGTTATGATTATCAGTATCAGTTTCAGTATCAGTTTCAGTTTCAGTTTCAGTTTCAGCTTCAGTAGAACAACATGCTAGAATAGGACTAAGGATCTAGGATGATGCCTTATGTGCCTGCTTTATGTGTTCCGGCTTGATGAGAATTGCATGCTAGTGTTGAGTAGACAGTAGTAGGCTAGCCTGCGTAGGTTATGCCTGATAGTGTGAGCTTAGCATTGTATGCTAGTGCAGTTTCTTGTAATGAGAATAGTTTTGCCTGAGTATGTTTCCTTTATCCGAATGCTGCTTGCTTTGTGCTTTGTGGGACTCTGAGTGATGGGAGTTAGCCATTAGGTGAATACATCACATCACATGTGATCAGGGTTGAATAATCTCAGAGTGTTGGATTTGGCCCTACGGCGTAGCTCTTGTCTGAGTCCAACCGTTGTAGGGACGAGACTTTTACTCGAAGGATTATCCGAGCCTCTTTACATGTGATGGTATTCAGGTGGTGGCTAATTGGCATTACAAGGAGGCCTTCAGCAACTGAGGACTGGTTTAGGTGGAGTCAGAAGTTCCCTAGGGAAAGCCTAGGATGAGAGTAGCAGAGATCAGTATTAGTAGAGGTGATTTGGTGGAGTTGAGGTAACTCTTGAGGAAAGTACGGATAGATGTGGAAGGTAGTAGGGGCCCATACTACTGAAAGCAGAGGATCCGTACTCGATTCAAGAGGGGCCAAGACGAAACCAGGGAATGGTGGAGTGAGTGAGAAATCCCTCAGCAGTAGTGTGTAAATTGATTAGGAATTGTTATATTTTCAGCATGGTGACATTCGCGAGTTACCAGTTAGCAGTTCAAGCGTCGAGGAGGGATCTGGCTCGGGCTTTAGAGCCGGGCAGCTTGATGATCAGATGAGGGATTTCATTTCCGCAGAGATCACGCGCAACATCATTGATCAGACTCCAGTGATTTTCGGTTCAGTTAGGGAGGCCATTGTGGAGCTCATGGACAGTCATCTTGAGGCCTTTAAGGCCGGGATAGTTTCAGGACAGATTGGGGCTCGTCTAGGTCCCGATTCTTATGGAGTTTAGGGATCCATCTGGGAGGGAGATCCCATTTCTATTTTTTGCCATCAGGGGACAGGAGTGAGTGGGGCATCATGCCTCCAAGAGAGACCTTTGCATGATTGGATAGTTGAGGAGGTTACGCGAGCCCTTCGCGAGGATCTGCCCGACATGGTCGTGAGGATCACTGATAGATTGATCGAGAGGCTCCAGGATCAGACAACTGTTGTTTAGCCAACGGTCAGGGAGTCGGAAAGGAAGAGGAAAATGGATGAGACTCAGGTAGCCACAGGTTCGGGTAAAAGGCTCAAGGGTTCGGATTTGAGGACGAGGAACTATCAGAGCCGCAGTCGATGCGGGAAGTGCGGAAGGACGCACATGGGTGTGTGCAGGCGTAGAAGTGGTGGCGAAGCTGGATGTTTCAAGTGCGGCCAGATTGGTCATTTTAGCAGAGACTGTGTTGTTACCATCGCCCAGGGACTTGATACGTTACGTTTCCATTGCAGCCAGAAGGGACACAAGAAGGCCCACTGTCCGAGTTTGTATACAGCAGGGCTGGTGTCAGCTCCTGCCCCTGGGACTTCGAGAGCCACCAGTGGACATCAGGGCCGGGCAAGGGCACCTACGGCTCGGAGCCGAGTTTTCCGATAGATTTCAGCAGGGATTCGAGCAGCACTGAGTGATGGAGGTATGTATCTTTTACTTTTCTGTCAGCTATTGTTTGTGATATTATTGTTATGTTGCTGCATTGTTATCAATAAGCTTAAGTGTTGGGGTATTGTATTTCCTGCTTGTGGTTGAGTTTTATGCCATCTGCATACCTTGGAATTGAATGGTGAATTGGAGGTCGTCCCCTCTAGATCAGGTTACTTCGGATACAGTAACTGTAGCATGTATGTGTAAGATGCAGTAGTGCCTTACTACTTGCGGAAGGCGTTAGTCGGGTAATGATCAGTTATATTCTCAGTAGTGATAGTCCAGAGTTTTTAGTGGAGTAGCTAGCGGTCAGTAAGGGAGTGGGTTGGAGATGTGCACCCCAAACGCAGGTTCTCGGGATGTAGTCCCTAAAGCAATTACAGTTAAGGACCGAAGGGTGCTTAGTCAGAAAGCAAGAAGGGTGCGGATCTGGTAAGAGTTAGTTGGAGCGTTGGCAAGGGTAAACGTTGGCAGACAGCATATCGCCCTTTTAATGGAAGGAAGGTTGGAAATCCTTTCGACCAGTGAGTAGTAAGGATCTAGTTGAATCCAAGTGGGGGAGAACCCTCCGAGTATACAAGGATAAGAGCCACGTAGACTCAGAATGAGTGCGCGACCTCTGAGAGGAAATGATAGTAGCACAGTGATCGATGGATCGAGAAGTTCAAAATTGGGAGTTCGAGGACCTTCCCAGCAGTTAGTTCATGTAATCGAGATGGTTAGAAGCTGGTTGAGAATCCAGGATTGGATGACCGCCTGTAGAGGCTCAAGTGAGTCGGAATGAGGATCATGAGAACGGTTAGCAAGAGATGCCTTCGTAGTAGTAGCCAGTGGCAGAGTTAGCATGCAGGATTGTGTAGATTCAGGAGTTGGGAGTTTGGAAACTTCCCAACAATAGCTTCTTGTATCCGGATTAGTAGACGGTTGGTTTGGAAACCAAGCCGAAGAGTTCCTCGACGAAGCGCTAAGTATATCAAGGATATAAGATGTCGAGGATGATGTCGTATTCAAAGACTGAGGCTGGTTTTGAGAAATCAGGATGAGGAATCACTAGCAGTCAGATAGTAGTAGTAGTGTTGTAAGTCTGCGGGGGTAGCCGTAGCATTCACTAGCAGTCAGATAGTAGTAGTAGTGTTGTAAGTCTACGGGGGTAGCCGTAGCATTCACTAGCAGTCAGATAGTAGTAGTAGTGTTGTAAGTCTGCGGGGGTAGCCGTAGCATTCACTAGCAGTCAGATAGTAGTAGTAGTGTTGTAAGTCTGCGGGGGTAGCCGTAGCATTCACTAGCAGTCAGGTAGTAGTAGTGGTGTTGTAAGTCTGCGGGGGTAGCCGTAGCATTCATTAGCAGCCAGATAGTATTAGAGAGTTGTAAGTCCGCGGGTGTAGCCGTGGCCTTTATCAGATTGGTAGGCAGCATGAGCGCGTTGTTGGACGCGGGAAAGCAGTAGTTCCCACCCGTTCGGGTGCAGCAGTGAGGATATGGGAATCCATGGGTTAGATTTCGGATTTCTAAGTATTTCAGTTATGAGATCAGAGTAGTAGTGGACCGATGGGGTTCGGGCATGTTAAGGGCTACCGTCAGTCTGGGAGCCATCATATTGTTAGTCGTGGATTTGATGATGTCAGGATGTGACGTAAGGACCCGATCGGTGGATCGGGAGGTTGTTAAAGTTGCAGTATCAGGATGACTGGTGGAAGCTAGTTCCAAAGGAAGAGTTCGTTTAGAAGTTGTGGGAAGCAGCCATCCAACCAGTTCAGTGATTCAGTCAGTTCAGTGGTTCAGCCAGTTCAGTGATTCAGTCAGTTCAGTGGTTCAGCCAGTTCAATGATTCAGTCAGTTCAGTGGTTCAGCCAGTTCAGTGATTCAGTCAGTTCAGTGGTTCAGCCAGATCAGTGATTCAGTCAGTTCAGTGGTTCAGCCAGTTCAGTGATTCAGTCAGTTCAGTGGTTCAGCCAGTTCAGTGATTCAGTCAGTTTAGTGGTTCAGCCAGTTCAGTGATTTAGTCAGTTCAGTGGTTCAGCCAGATCAGTGATTCAGTCAGTTCAGTGTTTCAGTCAGTTCATTGTTTCAGTCAGTTCAATGTGTTTTAGCCAGTTCAGCGTTTCAGCCAGCTCAGTGTTTCGGGTAGTTTAGTGTTCCAGGCAGTTTAGTATTGCAGGCAGCTCAGCATTTCAGATAGTTCCAATAGGAGTAGCAGAGTGTATAGAACAATTATAAATAGTCGAGGAATCTTGCGGAGTCGCTGGGAGCGACTAGAAGATTGCGATGGAGTGTAGTGACCGGTAGGAGTCTGGTAACTCAGATATTGGCAGAATAGTTGGACCAGGGAGGTCTCAGTGCATCCGATAGGCGGATGAGGGGTATCATAATTCTCAGTCTGAGGAAGTAACGCTAAGAAAATTATGGAAAAGAGAAGGATTCAGTATGTACCAGCAGTAGTGGTCAGCACTATGAGTGGCTAGAGTGATGGTCAATAGGGGGGGAGTCCCAGGCAGAGAGTTGGAGGCAGTTCGTAGGACAGTTGGTCATAGCAAACTTCGAGGACGAAGTTTAGTTTAAGTGGGGGAGAGTTGTAACACCCAAAGTTTGGAAAGCCAAGAAAAGAAAGAAAACCCCAATTTTTTTAAGGGGAGACTCGGCGAGTCCAAGGAGGGACTCGGCGAGTCCGAGCGGGATCCGGGTTGAGGTGTGAGCGACCGACTCGACGAGTCGGCCAAGGTGACTCGACGAGTCTGGTCTGAACGAGGAAAACCCTAAATCCGGGACTTGGAGCCTATTTAAATGTCTCATTCTCCTCCCTAGGGTTCCTTTGTTGCCTCTCTACCTCAGAACACCAAACCCTAGCCACCATATCCGTTTTTGAGCTAGATCTTGCCTTGAAGAGTGTACTAAAGCTTGGAGAAGGAAGAAAGGCCTTGGAGGTGCATGAAGGGACTGTAGATCCGGGATTGAGAAGACATTTCAGACCAATTGGAGGTAATAAGCTGTTGCTTGGACTCCCTTTGCACCTAGATCTATTCTTATGAGTGAATTTTGGACATTTTTGGTATGATATGTAACCATTTCGAGTTAGAGGTCCAGATCTGAGGTTGCTACCTCAGATCCATGCTTGTTTTGGTCTAGAATCCCCTAAAGTATCAACCCTTGGTATGTTGAAGAAGTATGTTTGCCATAAACCCTAGTTTGAATGTGTTTTGATCCTAGATCTCTTAATCTACACGTAAAGTTTGCCACTTTACGTGGGGGATAGGCCTTAGAAGTATGGATCTACGAGTTGGAAGCCCTGTTTGGCTCGAAAAGCCACTGCATGGATTAAGGACTGAATAGACTCGGCGAGTCCTTCGAATGGACTCGGCGAGTATCTTGAAAATGAGGAGGAACTAGACGAGTGGGATGAACAGCTCGTCGAGTCGGATGAAGTTAGGCATGAACTCGGCGAGTTGGAAGAACAACTCGACGAGCTGGTTGAAGATTGCCTTGGACTCGGCGAGTCTATTCTTGGACTCGGCGAGTCAGGTCGCGAAACCCCAAACCCTTCGAGTTGAAACTCGAATCAGTGAGTCGGGTGGAGACTCAGCGAGTTGGACAGGTCAGGACTCAGGAATAGTTGACTCGGCGAGTCATGGACTGACTCGGCGAGTCGAGTCGTGAATAGAAAGACCCTGAGCATATGAACTCGGCGAGTTTTTGGGTGGACTCGGCGAGTAGGGTTGACCTGGAAGGTTGACTTTGATCAAGATGTTGACCTTGACTAGAGTTGACCTAGTTGACCTTTGGAGGTCAGTTGGACTAAGTGTTATTTTGGCATTGGTAGCTCGAGGAGCTAGTGGAGCAGCAGTTCGGAGACAGAGGTCAAGTAGCAGTCAAGGACTAACAGCATCATTCAGCAGTCTCAGGTGAGTTTCCCTTCAGTAAGAACGGGTCTAAGGCCACAATGCCGGCCCGTTCAGTTAGCCGTAGTTTCTGGACTTCGGTCTAATGCAGTAGCTAGTATGTTTGACGCCTCCGTGGCTCAGACAGGATTTATGTGTTTATGCTAGTTGATATGTTCATGCTATGTTCAGTCAGCTTCGGACTTCGGTCCGATGTAGGGGACAGAGGTCCCAGTCAGCTTCGGAATTCGGCCCGATGTAGGGGACAGAGGTCCCAGTCAGCTTCGGACTTCGGTCCGATGTAGGGGATGGAGGTCCCAGTCAGCTTCGGACTTCGGTCCGATGTAGGGGACAAGGTCCCAGTCAGCTTCGGACTTCGGTCCGATGTAGGGGGCAAGGCCCCAGTTAGTCCGGACTTCGGTCCGATGCAGTGGGCAAGGCCCAATATGTGCTTTATATGTTATTGTATGGTATGTGGTAGATTGGGGGAGCTCACTAAGCTGCGTGATTACGGTTTTCAGTTTTGGTTTCAGGTACTCGGTTTTCAAAAGAGGAGCTCGGGAAGATTGCAGTGCACACACCATAGTCAGTTAGCCTGGGGATGTTTGACTCTGATAATGATATTATGTTTTGAATTAATACTCTAAAAATTATGTTATGACTTATGATACAGTTTTGTAAATATGGTTTTAGTAATGTTTTAAAAGAAATTTTTTGTCGTGATTTTTGGGTCGTTACAAGTTGGTATCAGAGCCTTGGTTTGAAGGATTCGGATGCACCTCCGGGTGTATCTGGACTCAAACTAAGGGAAAGATAAAGAGATTTTCAAAAAGGAAAAAAAAAACGTCTTCAAATGGAATTCTAAAAAGCACTTAGAAAGAAAAGAATTCTTAAACAAGATAAAGGTGTGGTGCATGCAATCAGCCGAGCTCGAGTAAGTACTCCCAATTCATGCATACAAGTTATGTTATGATTATCAGTATCAGTTTCAGTATCAGTTTCAGTTTCAGTTTCAGTTTCAGCTTCAGTAGAACAGCATGCTAGAATAGGACTAAGGATCTAGGATGATGCCTTATGTGCCTGCTTTATGTGTTCCAGCTTGATGAGAATTGCATGCTAGTGTTGAGTAGACAGTAGTAGGATAGCCTGCGTAGGTTATGCCTGATAGTGTGAACTTAGCATTGTATGCTAGTGCAGTTTCTTGTTATGAGAATAGTTTTGCCTGAGTATGTTTCCTTTATCCGAATGTTGCTTGCTTTGTGCTTTGTGGGACTCTGAGTGATGGGAGTTAGCCATTAGGTGAATACATCACATCACATGTGATCAGGGTTGAATAATCTCAGAGTGTTGGATTTGGCCCTACGGCGTAGCTCTTGTCTGAGTCCAACCGTTGTAGGGACGAGACTTTTACTCGAAGGATTATCCGAGCCTCTTTACATGTGATGGTATTCAGGTGGTGGCTAATTGGCATTACAAGGAGGCCTTCAACAACTGAGGACTAGTTTAGGTGGAGTCAGAAGTTCCCTAGGGCAAGCCTAGGATGAGAGTAGCAGAGATCAGTATTAGTAGAGGTGATTTGGTGGAGTTGAGGTAACTCTTGAGGAAAGTACGGATAGATGTGGAAGGTAGTAGGGGCCCATACTACTGAAAGCAGAGGATCCGTACTCGATTCAAGAGGGGCCAAGACGAAACCAGGGAATGGTGGAGTGAGTGAGAAATCCCTCAGCAGTACGTACGCCCAACATACATGCCCAGCGTACGTACGCCCAACATACATGCCCATTAAGCACTTTTCCATTAACTGCTTAATACTTGCAACCAAAAGCCCAAACTTTAGATCCAAGTCTTATCAAACGTCTTAATCCATAAAGTCATGAACTTGGAACCTTTGCATGGCTCAAAAGGACCCAAACCTCACTTTTAGCATTCTACTTTCACCATAATGACCTAAACTCATGCATGGGTGATCCACAACAATCAAGATGCTAACTTTATGGACTTAGGACCTCAGAAATATCAAGAGAAGCAACTCCTAACTTCTGGAGTGGAAGGAATCCACTAGATCTCATCATATGACCAAAATGGGACCAAAAATTCATAAAGACTAGATCTAAGCAAACAAGGGGCAAGTTCCAAGCTTTATACCTCAATGAAGCTGGAAATGATGTGAGAAATCTATATCTACAAGCTCTCCTTTGATCGAGGCTCCTTCTTCCAAGTTCTTATTCTTCAAATCTCACCAAAACACCCTAAAACACACATAAGAAAGGTCAAATCTCTTCAAAGGGGGCTAGGGTTTCGAAATATGAATCAAAGGGCTTTAGAGGCTGAGAAATGAGAGATCCAAGGTTCATAATGTTTTTTAAATAGGGTCCAAACCCTAAATTTTAGGGTTTGTCCGCTGCATGCGTACGCCCCACGAACGAGGAGTACTCCCCACATACTACAAGTTTGCCGAAAATGGCAAAACTGCTCCCATAGGGACCAAATCTGCAAAGTATTAACATACCAAGGGTCAAAAATGAAAATACCTCGAATCGGACGTTACATAAACGAGTTGAAAATGGGTTGAACCATTTATATTTTCAAAAAAAAAAAAAACTTGAACATCAGTAAATCATTAAATCCAAACAAAATCACATACAACTTAAAAGTTCAAACAAATTTAAAACAACATAACCGTAAGTCCATAAAGTAAACTCACATCAAATGTTTAATTTCTAATTCTAAGAAACTTGACTTTCATTTTCACCAACTCGACTTCCACTTTCGGTATGATTGTCCTTTTCATCACCCATCTTCTCCATAATGATGGCACCACAAAGCTCCTCAAGTTAGGATTCCATTTTTGCTATACAATATATAAACTAAATGCTAATAATTAACTATAAGGAACATATGGTTGTATACGATAACAAATAAAATGTATAAATAATAAGTAGAAGTGAAATATAACCTTCTCCAAATACCCAATCTCTTAAAGACATAATTGCCTCAACTAAAGGAGGAGCTAAATAACTTCTATAAGAATCAAGTACCCTACCACCTGTGCTGAATGTAGATTCTAATGCCACGGTTGAGATAGGAACAACTAAGATGTCCCTAGCCATTCGAGCAACAATGGGGTATCGAATACCATAAGTTCTCCAATAATCCAAGATGTTGAAATTGTTAACTTGTGGCATGAGCTTCTTTCTCCTCTAAATAACACTCGAGTTTGGATTTCACAACTTGAGAGGTAACCTTGGTTGAGAAATTATCAAAGTCCTGAAATAATCAAAGTAATACATAACTACATAAGTACCATTAAAGTACACTATCACTAAACAACCATTAAACATTAGGCACTAAAATAATAAAAGAAAAACTTTTAAACATCAGACACTAAACATGTGAAATTGCATTAGACCTAAAAGTAGAATGGTACTTAGCATCAAACATTAAAAAAACCACCCTAAAAACTTTTTTTTACATCAGACATTATTGATTGATGTATAACATTAGACATTAAAAAAAATCATCATTTGCATTAGACATTAAGATTTTAGTGTAATTAGGAAAATTATCTAGAAATTAAAAAAACATTGAAATGATAATTAGCAAGTTGGCATCAGACATTAAAAAAACTAAAAATGTGAAAATAATAGATAAATAGCAAAGAACTTACCATCATTAGTGAAGAAGAAGCTCCATTTAAGTCATCATGAAGTTCTTTTGAGAGTTTGGCATGCTCTTGGCTTGATTGTTTTTGCCTTTATTCAAAATTGACTCGTCCACTTACTCATTGAACAACGAAAACAATTTTTCTTTTATTATTGGCAACTCAGAGGCGTACCCCGCCCCATACACTTTCTCATATCCCCATTCAACAATCTGAAATTTATATCATGGATCCAAAACAACCGAAATTGTCATAACTGTGCTAAATTCAGTCCAATACTTCTCAAATTTTGTGTACATCCTTGTAGTCATATTTTTCATAAACCTTTCATGGTTGTCTTTTTCTTTATGTAAGGACACTCGAACCATCAAACCATTGGCAAAATAAAGATTAGTAGTAGGATACTTAGAACCAGAAAAAGCACACGTCACCTCATAGAAAACATTTAAAAACTTGAAAATTCTTTAAATTTTACCCCACTCCTCACTTGTTGGGCAATGTGAATAGTTAGAATCTAGTTTTGCAAATGAATAAATGCATTTTTGTAGTACAAAAAAGATTCTAACATCATATAGGTGGAGTTCCATCGAGTGGGAACATCTTGCTTTAGACATTTAGATAATTGTAACTCTACATATGCAACACTATCTTTGAACCTTTTCTTCCTCAATTGAGAACCCTTATTGTAGTTTATCCTCTCTTTAACCTTTATTACAACATCGTATAACTCTTTCAAACCATCTTGCATAATTAAATTTAAGATGTGTGCACAACACCTCACATGAAAGTATGCACCTTCCGAAAGCAAATCAATTTCACTTTTAAGAAAATCAGCTATCACATCGTTGGAAGGAGCATTATCCAAAGTAACCGAAAACACTTTTTTTTATGAATTCCTCAATCCTTCAAAAGACTAAAAACATGATTACTCATAGCAAGATTGGTGTGTGGTGGAGGTAAAAAATTGAAATTAAGGAATAGTTTTTGCAAGCACCAAGAACTATCAATGAAATAGGCTATTAAAGATAGATAACCATTAATGGTTATATATGTCCAACAATCGGATGTTAAACATATTCTACCTGGGGTACAACTCAACAAATATTTTATTTTTAACTTTTCAATCCCAAACATATTTTTGATATCAGATTTTATTGTATTCCTTGCAACAAGATTCACTTCACGATTTAAATAAGTGAAACATCATTTAATGCCCTCCTATTCTACAAATTGAAATGGAAAATCATGCCTCACAATAGCTATAGTTAATAATTCATGAAATTTAGAAGGGTTAAAATCAGGAATCCTATTAGTCAAAGAGCCACCACTACCACCACCATCTAATATCATCTGGTCAACATCCTTAAATCAATTTTTTTTCCATTTTTGTATATGGTGTTTCAAATTTCTAGTACTCATTCTACTTTCAACATTATAAACCTTACCACACTTTTACACTAACAATAAGTTTCACCATTTTCATCATGTTTGGGAAATTCATTGTGGGGCCAAACATCAAATGTTAGTTTCCGAGGACGTTTGACATCAACAATTGAGTTATTTGGATTTACTTGTTTATTTTTCCTTGTGTCATTTGGCTTTGGTGGAGGTGTAGGAGACTGAATATCATCATCTTCTGATATTTCCACTATATTCATCCTAAATGGAAAAAAATCAAAATTAGACATTAAGATTGAACCAAAAATCTCAATGCTTCATAAGATTAACAATACGACGATTGGTGAATGACAATTCTGTTGCTAGGGTTCGACATTGGCTTGTAGCTAAGTTGTTAACAGGTGTGATTGTAAGTGACAGAGCATCAAAAATTAGGCTTAGAAAAATTGAGTGTTTGGCATGAAATTTGAGAAGGAAATGAAACCAAAGGAAACTGAAAAGTTGTTGTCTACTTGTGTTGTGCTTACATACTAGTTATAAAGGAATATAATACGTGCGAAGATGAAAAGTCACCTAGTAATACAAAGTAACCAAAGATCTCTTCACTAAATAAAATAATTTAAAAACAATCCGTTAGGAAATTAATAATCAATTAAAATTATAATATTAAATTAATATATATTAAAAAATATTTAAAAGTTTTAAACGGGTTGGCGGGTTGTAAACGGGTTGAGAATTTCAACCCTAACCCAACTCATTTAATTAAACGGGTTAAACGGGTTGAAAATCTTAACCCAACCTACTTTTTACTGGGTTGGGTTTGAGTTGGGTTAGTGTGTTCGGGTTAGGATTGCCAACCCTAATCATCCTTAATTTCCTCTCATAGGGGGATTTTGATACTTCGTGTCTGTCCAGGAACACTTTCGTCATGATCTAGTGCATTTTCTGCTCTTTTTCTTTCCCGAGGATTTTTATCTTTAGAACCAAATGGCCTTCCACACTCCAGGTGTGTTTTATACTCTTGAGTAACTTTATCATCAAATTGTCCATATAAAATTTCAATTCGAGCTGGAACATTAACAAATGGTATATATGATTTAGTCATCCTTTTTCTGTCAGTAAATGCATCAGGGAATTGATTTGCCATTTCTTGGAAATGCATTATCGTTTGAACTTCCATTTCACATTACTTTATGCGAGGGTCAAGATATGATAAGGAAGGTTCATGCCATGAAACATCATTTTCTAGAATTTTCTTTTCTCCCCCTAATGGTGGGAAATTTGCCTCATCAAATTGCCAATTGGCTATGCATGATGTAAAAACATCATCACATGTTAAAGGTTTAAGATATCTTATAATAGATATTGACTCTAACCAACATATATTCTCAACCTTCTTTGAGGACCCATTTTTGTCCATTGTGGTAGTGCAATGGGGACATATACTGTACACCCAAAAATTCTCAGATGGGATATATTTGGCTCTTGACCAAAAGCAAGTTAGAAGGGAGAATATACATGATATAAAATTGGCCTCATGATATCAATGATCCATGATGTAAGATTGCATGACCCCAAATAGAAACATGAAGTTTAGTTCTCATTATCAATGGTCTAACTATTAGTTGAAGAAGTTTAATCAGTGATTCAGCTAAATCGTTTTGTGTGTGTGTGTACATTAGCAATTGGATGTTCAATAACAATTCCTACATACATACAATAGTCATTAAATGCGTGTGAAGTAAATTCACCTAACATTATCAATGCCCACTCTTTTGATAGTATAATAAAGGAAATGTGCCCTTAATTTAATAATTCAATTAAGAAACTTTCCAAATGCCATATTACGAGTTGATAATAGGCAAACATGAGACCATTTGTTGGATGCATCTATTAGGACCATAAAGTATCTAAATTGTCCACTAAAAAAAGTATCTAAATGGTCCAGATGGTGGATGAATCGGTCCAAATATATCACATTGAATTCTTTCAAGAAATCTAGGTGACTCTCTTTCACCTTTCATTGGAGAATATTTTATAATTAACTTTCTAAGGGAACAAAATGTACATGATCTTATGTTACTGGATTGGGGGGACTTCAGGTCCTTCAATGGATACCCATGTGTATTCTCAATTATATTTCACATCATTGTTAATCCCGGGTGACCCAATCTATCATACCATAAACTGAATGTCCATTGATCACAATATTTTTCTTTGATTACCATATTTGATTTAATCATATGTATATATGTGTAATACAAACTAGAATCAAGTATCGGTAGTTTTTCAAGCACATGAATTTTGTCATATCCTTTAAAACATGTCATTGAAACTTAGTAAGTTTCTATTAGGCTTTGGAGAAAATAAGACATTTTCTATACAAAAGTTTGTACTGTTTGGTAATATAAACTAGAATCAAATGTTGATAGTTTTTCAAGCACATGATTTTTGTCTATAATATACATATATTTCTTATTTTCAATGTTTATAGTTTTTGTGTCATATCCTTTGAAATATGTCATTGAAACTTAGCAAGTTTCTATTAGATTTTGAAGAAAATAAAACATTTTCTATACAAAAGTTTGTACTATTTTGTAATATAAAATGGGCTTTCCTAGTTCCATCTATTAAGTCAAAAGACGTGATATTGTATGAATGACTTTATTGGTACTAATTATGAACAATATTTCTTTTCTTATACAAAGATCTTCAATCTTTTCTTGATGTTGTGCTTAAGTTGGACTCCTATTAAACTTAAGTACGATGTAATTTCCTCTTGATTAGAGATTTCATGTTGACATGTTATAAAATCGACTTACTTAAAATAAAATTTACAAAACTAAACAAAATTGGACTTTTATGTTATACTTTTCAAACTTCATGACGAAAGCAAGGTAGAATTATTGGGTAAGCTAAAAAATAAAAATAAAATAAAATTATTATGATAAGTTGTCCAAATATTGAAAAATAATTTTTATTTTTATATTAATAATATATAATCTTCTAAAAAATCTTGAATCCACCTGTTTTCCTTTAACAGGTGTCTTGTTCATGCATCTTCACATGGGTCGTCTAACCTACCACCTGCCTTCTCAGCTTACAATCCTAAACCCTAACCAAAAATAAGAACGAGGTGGACCACTCTACTCATTGGTTAGCCTGTCATGTTTTGATTACAACCAATATGGAACATCCATAGATAAAAAATTAGAATTTAAAATTATATTTCATCATAAATAAATGAGTAGCAAATAAGATTGACATGCTTTTAGCTTTGACATTAACTATTATTACACATGATAAAAAGTGCAAAAAAAAAAGTTTGCTTCAAATAAAATCAATCACCCCCTCTTTTTGCTTTATTGCATTTCATTGCAAATGTATTCATTGTGTATACAAATAAATCATATATGACCCAAATTTACCTATTGATCATGTGAGGAAAGATGCATACATAAGTTGGTTCCAAGTATCGGGTAACCCGGGAACACACCAATGACTGCAATCCACACCCGAGTCACTATAAGATGAAGGATGTGCATCTTTCCTCAATTGAGACAATGTTGTGATATCGAGCAAAATAACTGGTTTCTTTACATTACTTAGGACTTTGTTTAGAACAACCTGAGCTTCGGGTAAGCCTGTTGGGTATGATGATCCTTCTATAGGTTGTAATTCCCCATAACAATTTCTTGATGATGATCCCCATTCCTTTCCCCTATAGATTTTATCACATAAACACCTTTTAATATATATCATGTCAATTTGGTAATATGTTACAAGAATATAATCAAATTTGTTGTAAATGACAGTTGCATTGTCGTAAATGTGCATACAATGTTGAGAGATTTATGTACTGTTGTTTCTTTTTAACTTAATGGACTTAATATATATAATTTTTTTTTGACATGTGTCAAGATATAAGACTCAGCATAGAAGATATCCAGAACATGAGGGCATGTTTGGATCACAAAAATTAGAATTTAAGATTCATTCCGTGACGTGTTTGATTGTCAGTGGCACATAATTCAATTGGGTAGTATTTTCTCAAATCTCATTTTTGATCGATTTATCGTTCCCTTGGATTGGGTTAAATGTATTTTATTCAATATTTTTTTATTAAAAAACCAAAATACCGTAATTATACATATATTAAAATAAATAAACTACCAAAATCTAATTGTAAATGAAAATATAGAAATTAAACAATTTTGATTGATAAGTCTTGTCCCATTTTTTGTGAATTCGATCGTATACCAATTTATTTGACAGATTCCATTGTTTCCAAATACTTTTTATGAACAAAAATGTTTGGTTAAGTCCTAACTGTTTACAAATTCGACCTTATTAAATTTTCCCCTCCAAATTTTATGAGAGTTTCATCATTTATCATATATGTACATATTTTCCCTTTTCAAAATAAACATTATTTAAGAGGAAAAACGAAGCCTTAATGTCGGATGTACTTACATGTAATGTGTAGGAGAGATTCCTTGAAAGAATACTTTAGTTTTAGATGGGTCAACGTTAAGGTCAACCCATCTTCCCCAAGTCGACATGCCCTTATAATATGCTGCTAAACGATCCATATCTTTCGTGATAGTTGACCCATCTTGTATGTAGTCAAATCTGTAACAAAAATGCCCCGAAATATCATATATCACATACTCAATTTACGTTACACAGATAAAAAATAATAATTACACAAAAATCATACGGTTGTAAATCTCCAGTGTGGGTCCACCAATGCCAGGAGTTGAACACGAGCACATCCATCCCTTTCCATGTATCACCGCCTTGAATCGAATTCAAATTCAAAACATTTCCTATACTTTGTTTCTGAATGTCTACCAAATATGGTGTGCGATACAGATATATCGTCACACCATAATCCTGTGTATAAAATGAGGTTGAAAATATGATTGTTTTAAAATCTGTGTAAAATTTAAATATGATTGTTTTTAATTTAATTATATTTAAATAAGTTATCAAAATGTACTAGGAATTTTATTTATGAGGTTTGTTTTTATGATTGATGTTTTGTGCACGTTATGACAATGTTTGAGATTGGTCACATGCCACGTTATTGACTACAAAAATCCAAAAATGGACCTCATGATATATCACAAGAACCACTGTCAAATTCAAGGGAATCACTCGCTTTTTGATGCTGTTTCTTTACACCTTCCACATTGGGAACATGCTTCTGAAACCCTTTTATCTTTTCTTTCGAATTATTTGATTTTTGGTAGATTTATTTCAAAAAAAAGTCGTAAAGCACAAAACCATGCTTTTGGTATTAAATAATTTTTAAAGACATCAAATATATGCATTAAAGATTCGTACATTTTTTAAAATGAAAACTTGTAGAAAACCCATGTAAAGTAGATATTTCAAGAAACAATATTTAAATAGTTGATTATGGAAAGAATTTGTAATAAAGTTTTAATGTGGATGTGACATGAAAGAGACATATCCAAACACAAACAAACATAAGCAAAATTGTCTCTATAGTTGACAATTAGACATCTACCGGAACCACCACTTCTCCCACTACCCATGCTTTTTGCAGCCGTCGGTGCGGCTTTTGGGCCCGCCGGAGAAGTGTGCTCCATCCAGTAGTTAAATACGATTATTTTCAAATACGTAAACAACACTCATAATCACATATAATTATAAAATAACTACAAGGCATCATTAGAAAAAATAATTAATATTTTATCAATTCATTTAACTTTTTACCATGCATTATATATATATATATATATATATATATATATATATATATATATATATATATATATATATATATATATATATATATATATATATATATATATATTCTAAAAAGAATAAAAAAGAAGGGAGAGAGACCTGAAAAGCGAGGGAAGTAAGGCCGTCTCTACGGAGAAAAGTGGCCTTTGAATTGGGCACCGACGCATGAAGCAAACATGCCAACGATTCCCACTGATTCAGACTCAGTGAGTCACCCACAAACATCACCTTCTTCCCTCTCCATTTGTTCAACAAATTCACCCCATTAAACCTACATCCATTTTCATCACAATTCAGTTATTATATACAAATATAAAACCATTTCGAGAGTTTTCACGTATGAATATGTATGTGGTGTATATATGTACATATTATATAAGCTAAAATGTCTTGAATAATTAATAAAGAATGGTATATATGTTATTTAGTCATCGTCTTGATCTACGAGTCAAACGTTCAACACATGAAACAAACGACAAAGGTCATGTATACAGAATATTCAAACAGAACAATTAGATGGAATTGTAGTTAATTTGAAATAATGTTGTCGTGTAAATGAAAACGAAAGATAAAGAGAATAATAACGAGTTATATTTATTGCAAAAGTGTTACTCCTTTTCAATGTTTTTGTTTCTTCTTTTAATGTGCAATTATTACGCATAAGGGAAACTTGTGTTAGTTTAAAGACAAGAAATAAATGTAATATTAATTACAAAAAGTAGCTGAAGGTAATGGTTCTAGTGAGAGAGAAAGAGAGAGAGAGAGAATAACCTGGGGAGGTCGCAAGTATCTGGTTTCCAGGCATACTTGAGATACTGAGTGTCTGAACGACCATGTTTAAGACAATCGAACTCTGAATCAATGTAAGGACAGCTTGAAGCTACATAAACAGGATATGAATTGTCTACAATCCATTTTCCTTTGTACAAATCACACCCTAACAACCCTCTTCTTCCCACGGGTTTTCTCTTAACCACTCTTTTTCCCCTCAAGGAACTACTAACACTAAAATTGCTACTGAATGTTGATAATGAGAGTACTTGTGTTTCAGCAACCAACACCTGCACTTGAAGAACAAGAAGAAGAAGAAGAAGAAAGATCTTACTTTGGTACCCAAAATCCATATCTTTATTGGATTTTGGTGAGGAGGTTGATCAAGAAATTGTGCCTACATAAAGCTGTCCTTATGCAGCTCTTTGGTCTCTAGGACTCGGACCCTTCTCATTTTTATATGTGTAAAGCGCCATGCTTTATAATTATCCGAAATTGTTTTACTTTATGTAATAATTGCTTTAACAATATTTTTCTAAAACATGGATTTGTTTTAATAATCTCTACATTTCATGTGATTTGAAGCACCATTGTGAACACAGTTACATATTGATAATTTATAGCCTCTTAATAAGTTTTGTTTGTTCTTTAAATATTAATTTAAATTGTTATTTGATTAGTTTGCTGAAACACCCCCCCCGGGGGGGGGGGGGGGGGGGGGGGGGGGGGGGGGGGCGCAAATAACAAACTTTTCACCACTTAGGATCTTTTAAGTAAAAACAAACAAGGGTTATCATAATATATATAACATAAGAAACAAACTTTAAATACATAATCTAATCATTTCAATATAAACTCTAAAACTGAAAGCTTTTCCATTTACCCCAATAAGGCTTTATCTAACCTTTTCCTCCTATTCTGAACACATGTAAGAGTTGCTCGTTATGTATGAAATAGCGTAGGGATACATTTAGTATGACAATTAAAATAACTATATATCATGATCTCATAATCACTCACAAGTGAAAGTCATAACTCAACATGCAAGTCATGGAAACTCAACATGTAGCACTTGACATTGACGAATCTAGAATAAAAACCTAGGTGAGTCATCAACATGCGGCACTTGACATTAATGACGAGTGTAGAATAGAAACCTAGGTGAGTCACTAGTTAACTGAACCCGATATAAATGAAATAGCTAAAAAATACTAGTAGTGGTTAGGTCATATAAGCAAGGAGGTGCCTCTGGTGCAGGTTCGATTGTAGATGCGAGCCTGAACTACACGGAGAGACCAGTTGCGATTGTGGATCGGAAGATCAAGGTGTTGAGGAACAAGGAGGTGCCTCTGGTGCAGGTTCAGTGGCAACATCGGAGAGGATCCGAGTTGACTTGGGAGTCGGAGCGGGAGATGCGTGCGCAACATCCAGAGCTATTTCAGGGATGAGACTTCGAAGGCGAAGTCTGATTCAAGTGGGGGAGAATTGTAACATCCGGAATTTCAGGTATTATATTTATTCATTTTATTTCAAGTTTTATAGAAGAACTCGGCGAGTTGGTGCGTAGACTCGCCGAGTAGAGACGCGAATCATTATCCGGGTGGATGGCTGGACTCGGCGAGTCGCCCCGAGGACTCGGCGAGTCCACGCTGTTTAATGAAACCCTAATTCCTCGGGTTTGGGGCCTATATAAGGGGCCTTATGGCCGTCATTTGCGGCTACCAGACCCCAGAGAGAAACCCTAAGTGAGCTAGAGCGATTGTGAGAGGAAATGAGCCATTTCTTGATCACTTGTTGGTGTTTTTGCAAATAGAAGAGGACCAAGGCAAGAGGAGGCTGAAGAGGGTGCTAATCCAGTGATTCCAGGGCTCAGAGACTTCATTTTGAGGTATTCATTTGACCCTTCTTCAGTTTATGGTGTAATTCCTAGAGTTAGGGCTTTTTAGCCCCTTTTAGAGGAAGGTTATTGAGTAATTGGTCCCTTCTCGTGTTGGTGTTGTAGATCTGGACCCAAAGAGGTCCAAAAACCCTTTTCCCTTGAGCTTCATGAGTGTTAATGGGGGTTATGAGCTTTGGATGTCATTTTAGTGGTCATATCTTCAAATAAGGCCTTTAAGCCTTTGCATGAGCACCAAGATGTTAGCTTTACGTGATTATCATGCTTGGGGAGGCCAGATCTATGATTGTATGGGACGGATCTGACCTTAGAAGTTGTTTTGAGAGTGTGCATGGCATGAACTCGCCGAGTCCCAAGAACAGACTCTGCGAGTAGTATGAAGGTTGCCCATTAATCATTCAGTAAGTGGACTGCCGAGTTGGGGGATGACTCAGTGAGTCAGAAGGGGATTAGAGGATTGAAGTTCAAGGCTGTACTCGCCAAGTTGTTCTTGAAACTCGGCGAGTTGAGTCGGGGTGGCCTCGCGATACATGCCTGATGTGACTCGTCGAGTTTAGGGAGGGACTCGACGTGCCAAGCGGGACAAAGAGTTAGGAGTCATGTGTGTACTCGCCGAGTCACCGGAGTGCACTCGGCGAGTTGGGTCAAAGTTTGAACGTTGACTTTTGTTGACTTTTATGGTTTGGTCAACAATGGAGTCCTTGAGTCGAGAGGGGGGTCAAATAGTCTTTTACCCTTCTGAGGGTGACAATAGAGGGTCGATTCAAGCCTCGAGTGTTATATTTATGAGGATATTTACTTTGTGTGAATAGGCGGGTCCTCGGGGCGACTCGCCGAGTCCAGCCATCCACCCGGACTCGCCAAGTTGTTCTTGAAACTCGGCGAGTTGAGTCGGGGTGGCCCCGCGATTCATGCCTGATGTGACTCGTCGAGTTTAGGGAGGGACTCGACGTGCCAAGCGGGACAAAGAGTTAGGAGTCATGTGTGTACTCGCCGAGTCACCGGAGTGCACTCGGCGAGTTGGGTCAAAGTTTGACCGTTGACTTTTATGGTTTGGTCAACAATGGAGTCCTTGAGTCGAGAGGGGGGTCAAATAGTCTTTTACCCTTCTGAGGGTGACAATAGAGGGTCGGTTCAAGCCTCGAGTGTTATATTTATGAGGATATTTACTTTGTGTGAATAGGCGGAGGCTAGGCAATACTTCTACCGAGTCAGGGATTTACGAGAGTCTGAGGTGAGTCTTCTCACTATACTTTACCTTGAGTAGGTAATCAGGGTTATGTGATACAGTGTTGTATGCTATATATGTGTTATGTGTTGCACTGCATTATTCTATGTGATTTATGTTGTCCATGTTACAGAGTTAGAACCAGAAGGTTCACAGAGATAGAACCTGAGGGTTCATAGAGTTTCGGTGCACGGACCCATAGAGTTATAGCCTCGAGTGGCTAATATGTGTTATATATGGTATTTTGGGGAACTCACTAAGCTTCGTGCTTACAGTGTTATGTGTTATGTGTTTCAGGTACTAGTGAGGATCGCGGGAAGGCGCCGACTTGATCAGTACACACACGGGATTTGTTTATGCTATGAGATATTGGGATTGATATATGCTATGAATTGAGTTTTAAACAATGATGTTTTTATGAGTAATAAATGAATTATGTTTTTATAAAATGCGAAAAATTGTTTTGAAATTTACGGTGTTACAAGTTAGTATCAGAGCCTTGGTTTGAGGGATTCGAGTACACTTTCGGGCGTATTTGAACTCAAACTGAGGATTTGAGAAATATTTTCAAAAGAGAACCAGGTTTTCTAAAAAGAGTAAAAGATTTTTGGATAACGCAGAGCAGATTCATGTGTACGATCAGTCAGCGCCCGAATGGTGATTTCCCCAAATACCCTTATGTTATATGCTTATGAGATTGATATGATGTATTCTCGTGCTAGAGTGGGTTAGGTATTCCTATTAGGACTAGAGTGGCCTGATTTGTGATGGCTTAGCCTAGGGGGAGGTGAGCTGCTATGAGATGCTTGAGAGTGAGTAGGTAGCAGTGAGGAGCTTATTAGAGATCTGTTAGCGAGTGGATTATGCATAATAGAGTACTTGGGACTTGGGATCCTAGGAGGAGGACTTAGGGTGTATACTGACACGGTGTGGACGGTAGTATTAGGCCCGTACTACTGAAAACACCGGGACGGTGTACAGTTCAAGTAAGAATCTTCGGGATGCCAGGGATCAAGGAGGGATGAGTTATCGAGTGCGAGTATGCTCGAGTGAGTTTCTAATATATCGTATGTTGTATTTCAGAGGTAGATCATGTTGAGGACACGTCATGTGCCAGAGAGCAGCGAGACTAGTGATGAGGAGATCCGTCGGATCATCCATGAGGAGGTGGCTGCGGCCATCAGAGCAGAGATACCAGAGATGTTCGGGTCTATCAAGACCACGCTGATTGAGACTTTTGACGAGCGTTATGCCGCTCTTTCTGAGGCTGCTGTTGCAGCGGCCACCGCAGCCGTCGCTGATGCTAGGCCGCAGGGGGTGACTCGTTGTTGTTCAGGGAGTTCAGCAACACGAAGCCACCAGAGTTTGATGGGACGTAGGATCCGATTGCAGCGATGAGATGGGTATCTGACATTGAGGGGTGTTTCTATACATGCTCGTGCCCGGAGCACTTGAGGGTTCGGTTTGCGCTGAACCAACTTCGCCTGGGGGCAAAGGACTGGTGGAAGTTCACGACAGCACACTATTCTCCAACAGAGCTTGCTGCGGTGACCTGGGAGAGGTTCACCGCCATGTTTCGTGATGAGTACGTTCCCCCGGTGGAACGGGACCGGTTGGCACAGGAGTTTTTGACCCTCAAGTAGGGTATGAAGTCTGTTACGGTTATTACCAGGATGTTTCATGAGAGGGCGATGTTCTGCCCCGAGCACGTGGCTACTGAGTAGGCACGTATGAGCCGTTATCTGATTATATTGAGGAGAGATATTCGGGAGTTCGTGGCGAACTCCTCATACCGGACATTTGCCGAGCTTCAGGAAAATGCCCGGAAGAGGGAGACCGAGCTAGAGACTCAAGCTAGGGAGGAGGCGGAGTCTCAGGGGAGGGATCGACGACCGGCACAGTCCCAGCCGGCAGCCAAGCGGGCCAAGCCTGCTGATCCCAGGGCAGGGAGCCAGGAGGGTCGCACTTGTGGAAAGTGCGGCAAGAGTCATGATGGAGTTTGTAGAGCTGGATCTTGCTACAAGTGTGGCAAGGAGGGGCATATGGCCAAGGACTGTCCCAAGGGGTTTGCAGTGTGTTTCCACTGCAACCAGACCGGACACCGGAAGGCCGAGTGTCCGCTGCTGCGAGGGTCAACACAGGGAGCTTCTCAGGGGTCTGCCCCTACTGCTATTAGAGCTTCGGATAGTCGGCTGGTGAAGACCGAGACGCCGAAGGCTCGGGGGAGAGCCTTCCAGTTAACTGCGGAAGAGGTCCGCGCAGCGCCTGATGTCGTGGCTGGTATGTATTCTTTCATGTATTTATTTTAATGTCTGAGATTTTGTGCTTATATTATGAAATGCGTAGGTACTTTTCTTGTGAGTTCTGTACCTGCTTTGGTGTTATTTGACTCGGGTGCGAGTCGATCTTTTATATCGTTGGCTTTTAGTCAACACATCAGTATTAATCGAGAGGCGTTGAGTCGACCTCTGAGAGTCTCCATCGCCGACGAGAGAGCAGTGTATGCCACGGAGGTTATTCGAGGATGTGTACTCGAGATTTTCGGTGTAGAGTTTCCTATTGATTTGGTCCCGATTGCGGTGGGGGACGTCTGTGTCATTGTAGGCATGGATTGGTTGAGCAGATTTGGAGCAGTTATCGACTGCGAGCGACAACTGGTGACTATACGAGACCCAAATGGGGGAGTTCTTACGGTGTACGGCGAGGGTACCCGTCCCGATTCAGCGTTTTGTTCGGCTGCTAGAGCGAGGCAGAGTCTACAGCAGGGCTGTAGTTGTTTTGTAGCATATATGATGGATACAAGAGTTGGTGCAGAGAGACCGAGTACGGTTGAAGAGGTTCCGATAGTGCGTGAATTCCCGGATGTCTTTCCCAAGGAGTTACCATGTGTGCCTCCCGAGAGGCAGGTTGTGTTTCACATTGATTTGATTCTAGGGGCAGCACCTATTGCCAAGGCGCCCTATCGCCTTGCACCTCCAGAGATGCAGGAGTTATCCTCGTAGCTTCAGGAGCTGCTGGGGAAGGGGTTTATTCGGCCGAGCAGCTCGCCGTGGGGAGCACCAATCCTTTTTGTGAAGAAAAAGGATGGTTCGCACCATATATGCATACATTATCGAGAGCTGAACAAGTTAACGGTCAAGAACCAGTATCCTTTGCCGAGGATCGACGATTTGTTCGATCAGCTGCAGGGAGCGTCTTGGTTTTCCAAGATTAATCTGAGATCTGGATATCATCAGATGAGGGTGCGCGAGGAGGATATCCAGAAGACCGCACTCAGGACTCGTTATGGGCATTATGAGTTCGTGGTGATGCCATTCGGGTTCACCAATGCGCCTGCATCGTTCATGGATCTCATGAACAGGGTATGCAGGCCGATGCTGGATCGATCAGTGATTGTGTTCATTGACGACATTTTGGTGTATTCGAGATCCAGGGAGCAACATGAGGAGCATTTGCGAGAAATCCTCAGTATGCTGAGATCGGAGAGGCTTTACGCCAAATTCTCCAAGTGCGATTTTTGGTTACGGGAGGTGCAATTCCTTGGTCACCTCGTTAACCAAAAGCGGATTTTGGTCGATCCGGCCAAGATCGAGGCGGTGATGAGTTGGGAGGTGCCAAAATCTCCTTATGAGATCAGAAGTTTTCTAGGGTTGGCTGGCTATTATCGGAGGTTCATCAGAGATTTCTCCAAGAATGTCGTTCCTCTCACCAGGTTGACCCGGAAGGGTGTGGTGTTCAGCTGGGGCCCAGAGCAGCAGGCCTCATTTGAGACTCTTCGCCAGAGATTGTGCGAAGCCCCGGTGTTGGCCCTTCCAGAGGGAATGAAGGATTTCGTGGTGTATTGTGACGCATCGATATATGGGTTGGGTGCAGTGTTAATGCAGAGGGGGCATGTGATCGCGTACGCATCGAGGCAGCTGAAGCCCCATGAGGCAAGGTATCCCACCCACAATCTAGAATTGGGGGTTGTGGTGTTCGCCCTCAAGATTTGGCGCCATTATCTGTATGGGGTTCGGTGTACGATATACACAGAACACAAGAGTTTGAAGTATTTGATGGATCAGCCAAACATGAACATGCGTCGGAGGAGATGGTTGGATGTAGTAAAGGATTATGACTGCGAGATCCTATACCACCCGGGCAAGGCTAATATGGTAGCCGACGCCCTGAGTCGTAGGGCAGAGAGCGTCCCGATTCGGGATATTTGTATGAGATTGACAGTGATGACTCCAGTGTTGGACACCATCAAAGGGGCTCAGGCTGAGGCAGTAAGATCGAAGAACCGTAAGAGAGAACGAGTTATCCGACAAGTGCCAGAGTTCCTGACCGATAGTAGGGGGCTTATGACCATCCAGGGTCAGATTTGGGTACCGTTTGTTGGAGGAACGCGTACCATCTTGATGGAGGAGGCACATAGATCGAGATTCTCGATCCATCCTGGGGCCACTAAGATGTTTCTGGATCTTAAAAGGGAGTATTGGTGGCCCTGTATGAAGAGAGATGTAGCGTGGTTTGTTGAGAGGTGCCTAACCTGTCGTAGGGTTAAGGCCGAACATCAGAGACCGCATGGTAAGTTGCAGCCACTGGAAGTCCTAGAGTGGAAATGGGAGCATATATCCATGGATTTTATCACCAAATTGCCGAGAACGGCGAGAGGTGTCGATGCGATTTGGGTGATAGTAGACCGTTTGACAAAGAGCGCTCACTTTCTCACCATTAGTGAGAGTTCTTCTGTGGAGAAGTTAGCAGAGGTATATGTGAGAGAGATGGTATCACGGCATGGGGTGCCGATCTCGATTGTGTCAGATCGTGATGTGCGTTTCACTTCCAGATTTTGGAAGAAATTCCATAAGGAGTTGGGTACGAGGCTGCATTTTAGTACCGCATACCATCCACAGACTGACGATCAGAGCGAGCGGACGATTCAGACGCTCGAGGACATACTCCGAGCATGCGTGTTGGATTTTGTCGGAAGTTGGGACATGTATTTGCCCTTAGCAGAGTTCTCCTACAACAACAGCCATCATTCGAGCATTGGTATGCCGCCCTTTGAGCTATTGTATGGGAGGAGGTGTCGGACTCCCATTTGTTGGGGAGAGGTAGGGCTATGAGTGATGGGTAGCACGGAGATTGTGCTTCAGACGACAGAGCAGATACAGCGGGTCAGGCAGAGATTGTTGACCGCTCAGAGTTGCCAGAAGAGTTATGCGGATAGGCAACGATCCGACCTTGAGTTCCAGGTCGGTGATTATGTTCTCCTGAAGGTATCTCCTTGGAAAGGAGTGATTCGATTTAGGAAGAGGGGCAAGCTAGGGCCCCGATATATTGGGGCATTCAGAGTGATCGCGAGGGTGGGCAGGGTAGCGTATCGCTTGAAGCTACCTGCGGAGTTGGAGCAGATTCATAATACCTTCCACGTGTCTCAGTTGAGAAAGTGTATAGCCGACGAGTCGGCGGTAGTGCCGTTAGAGGATATTCAGGTGGATGCGAGCCTGAACTATGCGGAGAGACCAGTTGCGATTGTGGATCGGAAGATCAAGGTTCTGAGGAACAAGGAGGTGCCTCTGGTGCAGGTTCAGTGGCAACATCGGAGAGGATCCGAGTTGACTTGGGAGCTGGAGCGGGAGATGCGTGCGCAACATCCGGAGCTATTTCAGGGATGAGACTTCGAGGGCGAAGTCTGATTCAAGTGGGGGAGAATTGTAACATCCGGAATTTCAGGTATTATATTTATTCATTTTATTTCAAGTTTTGTGGAAGAACTCGGCGAGTTGGTGCGTAGACTCGCTGAGTAGAGACGCGAATCATTATCCGGGTGGATAGCTGGACTCGGCGAGTCGCCCCGAGGACTCGACGAGTCCACGCTGTTTAATGAAACCCTAATTCATCGGGTTTGGGGCCTATTTAAGGGGCCTTATGGCCGTCATTTGCGGCTACCAGACCCCAAAGAGAAACCCTAAGTGAGCTAGAGCGATTGTGAGAGGAAAGGAGCCATTTCTTGATCACTTGTTGGTGTTTTTGCAAATAGAAGAGGACCAAGGCAAGAGGAGGCTGAAGAGGGTGCTAATCCAGTGATTCCAGGGCCCAGATACTTCATTTTGAGGTATTCATTCGACCCTTCTTCAGTTTATGGTGTAATTCCTAGAGTTAGGGCTTTTTAGCCCCTTTTAGAGGAAGGTTATTGAGTAATTGGTCCCTTCTCGTGTTGGTGCTGTAGATCTGGACCCAAAGAGGTCCAGAGACCCTCTTCCCTTGAGCTTTATGAGTGTTAATGGGGGTTATGAGCTTTGGATGTCATTTTAGTGGTCATATCTTCAAATAAGGCCTTTAAGCCTTTGCATGAGACGGATCTGACCTCAGAAGTTGTTTTGAGAGTGTGCATGGCATGAACTCTCCGAGTCCCAAGAACAGACTCTGCGAGTAGTATGAAGGTTGCCCATTAATCATTCAGTAGGGGATTAGAGGACTGAAGTTCAAGGCTGTACTCTCCGAGTTGTTCTTGAAACTCGGCGAGTTGAGTCGGGGTGGCCCCGCGATTCATGCCTGATGTGACTCGTCGAGTTTAGGGAGGGACTCGACGTGCCAAGCGGGACAAAGAGTTAGGAGTCATGTGTGTACTCGCCGAGTCACCAGAGTGCACTCGGCGAGTTGGGTCAAAGTTTGACCGTTGACTTTTGTTGACTTTTATGGTTTGGTCAACAATGGAGTCTGTCACACCCCAAAACCGGAATGGCGGAAATGTTCTGGGGTGGATGACGTCTTGTCAAGTATCACAACACATGCATTATAGTAATCAAAGTACAATAAAACATTGCATTAATAGAATAGTTTTACATGGTTTACATTACAACATAATAAAGTGTACAAACAAATATAATAAGAACAGCATGGTACTAGGCTATCTTCATCAACAGCTCCGGGGATGTACCTGTCTAATTGATGACCTGAGATTACAAGTTATTTGAAAAGAGAGTATCAGCATTTCTTTTACAAATGCTGGTGAGTTCATAAGCATTTAGTGACATTTCATTCAAATAACTTAATAAAGAAATAGTTTAAGAGGTTTCAGTGTATTAGAGTCCTTTCCAGAAAATCCTATATTTTCTTTAAATAAAGCAGCCTTCTACCAAGACTGGTAGTGATGTGTGGTAAAAAGTAGTTTTCCCTAAGTTGCTATCATTATCAAAATAATGAATTTGATTATTGAGGAAAGCAAACGACATCAGGGGATATCATATGCCTCAGCAGTGAAGACTGCTGACTAAGGCAAGGAATCATAGACCACAGGAGAACGTCGAACTAACGACACGCCTGGTTCAGTCTAACGAGTAGAGACCCAGACCCCAGAAGGTACCAAATGAAAGATACAGCTGGTAAGGTCTAAAACAGTGAAAGACAGACCCCAGACAGTATCAAATGAAAGATACGTCTTGTAAGGTCAAAACAAAGATAACAGACCCCAGACAGTATCAAATGAAAGATACGTCTTGTAAGGTCAAAACAAAGATAACAGACCCCAGACAGTATCAAATGAAAGATACATCTTGTAAGGTCAAAACAGTGTGACTCTGAAAATGAGTTACCAACATACAGTATAAATTGCCGGTGAAATACCGTTACCTTAAAGCCATGAATTATAAGTTAACCCGGGTTACTCGTAACCATACTGACTAGAGTTCCAGACACCCTACAAGCGCCCATATAATGTGACATTTGTCACCCCTTGGCTCGGTGAGCCGTGGACTGTAGTTAGCAGTCAGGGTGCGGGGGTGTCAATCCCGTATAGATTTATACACACAATGTCCGCTCTCCCTACAGGAGACTCTGGTTACCAACTAGACGACGGAGAAGGCCGTGTCCTGAAGATGCATCCCAAATAGTGGGTTTCTAATGAAAGTTCTGAACTAGAGGTAGAGACTTTCCAATAGTGGGTTTCTAATGAAAGTGCTGAACTAGAGGTAGAGACTTCCCAATAGTGGGTTTCTAATGTAAGTGTAGACTAGAGGTAGAGACTCTTAACTGAACTGACTAGAGAATTCCTATATGTCCATACTCATATACATAATATATAACTAATGAATCAAACGACCTTCGGATGGCCATCCGATCCCACCAGACCACATCTCAACGAAGAAAAGGAAATAGGGCGGACGAGCCTTCCTAAGTCCCTCAATCATTACTTATATGTATCTATATACACATAGACATACATCTAACTATGGCTGGGTGTGTATTAAGTGGAGACATATCATTATGGTGTGAATTCATACAGTGTAGATAGATCGAGTCATGAAGTATAAGCGTACCCGGTATAAGTGATATAGAGACGATAACAGGTATAAGCGACATAGAGACGATAACAGGTATAAGCGATAAGAGACGATAACAGGTATAAGCGATATAGAGGCGATAACCGGTATAAGCGATATAGAGACAATAACGTGCATAAACGCATCACGAAGTGTAAGTGTCATCGAGTAGGAGTTTAAAATATATGAAAGTGAAGTTGCGGTACCTAAAAAGTAAAAGTATAAGTCGTGAAAGGATACTTTGATGAAAAACCTTCATACTCGGGAAAAATCACAGTTGGTATTCTTTTGTAAAATATGTTTAAAAACCCTTGGAAATCCTTCATAAACCAGTTTAGAATGAGTTTGAATAAATCAGTATAAGCAAAAGTTTTGAAACAAGTAAAAATCATTATAGTGTCCTACTCGATAAAACAGTGTAAAGTGTGGTAAAATCTTGTGCATGCGGGTTATCAATCACATGTGATTGATATGATAACTGGCATGTTTAACTTGCAATCCCCCCCTATAAAAACATTTAAAAGCATTTAAAAGGTTCATTCAGGGGTATGAACTCACCTGGTGTAAGTAGGTCCGACGAAGGTGTCGTTTGGGCGTTCGGTGTCACGCAAGGACTTGAACACACACAATGACCTATTTAACATATGATAACATATGTTCACATACAATTAGCATATTTAATACTAATTAAACAACTATACACGCTCAAAGGAGTGGAAAACACTTTGGCTAAGTGTTTGGGTGTCCCGGCTAGCGTTTAAGGGTGTGTATGGCTAAGGAATGGAGTTTACTCTCCAAGATTAAACCCTTATAACATAGTTTACGGCCCAGGGACTACTCACCATGAGTTTATGGCCGTAAACTCATGGTGATGGGTTCTAGGGTGTTTGATGCTTCTAGCTTGTTCATAGAATTATTCTAAGCATTTTTCCTAAAGGGCATGAGTGGGTTTAAGGCTTCTAAGGGCACTTTATAGGAGTTTACGGCCTAGAGACACTCCCATGGGAGTTTACGGCCGTAAACTCTCAATCTTTGAGTTAAGTGAAGTTTTAAGCCCCTATTACCTTTCTAGCAATTTCTAATGAAGTGTGATGCTATTTTGGGGGATTAAATCTAACATTTGGATGTGTTTTGGGGAGTTTACGGCCTAGACACTAGCTTGGGCCGTAAACTCCTTTTTACCCCTCCATTTCATGTGTTTAAGCCCTTGAATCCTTCCTAGCATTTTATAGAAATAACCTAAGGTCATTTGGGGAGCAAAAACCAACATTTTGGTTTGGTTTGGGGAGTTTACGGCCTTGACACATGTATGGGCCGTAAACTCCTATAAATCCTCCCATTTTAATTGTTTAAGTGCTCTAAACCCAAGAGAATAAGTCCCTAATTTATGTGATAAGCCCTAGTATAGTTTGGGAGTGTTTTGGAGGCATTTAGACAAAGTTTTGAGGGATTTACGGCCTAAGCATGTGCTTGGGCCGTAAACTCACTTTTATGCCCCAATTCATTGTGTTTTGATGTTTAAACACTCCTAGGCTAGATCCCTAATTAGTTTCCAAGCTTAAGCGCAAGTTTAGAGGCATGTTTGGCACCATTTTAGGGGTTTACGGCCCTAGAGTGTTCCTGGGCCGTAAACTCCTTATCCCATGCCTTCTTGGATGCTTTTTGGGCTATAATCACAATTAGTAATGTTTAGAATGAGCTAGGGTAAGCGGACTTACAATTTGGAAGCGTTTGGTTGCGGATTCGAGGCGAAAATGGGTCTAGAGAGAGAGAGAATAGAGAGAGAGTGTAAAAAGTCTCCAATAGACTCCACTCACCCTTATATAGGTTTCACAGTCGGGGCTCAGTGGAATTTTACCCGATACTGCCGTTAAACGGGGCTTTTGGTCGCACCCGATTTAGTGGTCGTAATAATAAAACTTGACATTTTCCCAATAAATGGAAATATGTGTCCTGTGTTTTTATTTCCTTTTATCACGACTTAACGGCATGTTAAAGGTAACCAAATGGAATGTTCATTAAATTGACGCCCTCTAATTAACGGAAATTTTATACAGTGGAATATTCCGTTAACGGTAACGGGGAAATGTAACGGGACAACTTGGGTTGTCACAGAGTCCTTGAGTCGAGAGGGGGGTAAAATAGTCTTTTACCCTTCTGAGGGTGACAATAGAGGGTCGAGTCAAGCCTCGAGTGTTATATTTATGAGGATATTTACTTTGTGTGAATAGGCGGAGGGTAGGCAATACTTCTACCGAGTCTGGGATTTACGAGAGTTTGAGGTGAGTCTTCTCACTATACTTTACCTTGAGTAGGTAATCAAGGTTATGTGATACAGTGTTGTATGCTATATATGTGTTATGTGTTGCACTACATTATTCTATGTGATTTATGTTGTACATGTTACAGAGTTAGAACCGGAAGGTTCACAGAGATAGAACCTGAGGGTTCATAGAGTTTGGGTGCACGGACCCACAGAGTTATAGCATCGAGTGGTTAATATGTGTTATATATGGTATTTTAGGGAACTCACTAAGCTTCGTGCTTACAGTGTTATGTGTTATGTGTTTCAGGTACTAGTGAGGATCGTGGGAAGGCGCCGGCTTGATCAGTACACACACGAGATTTTTTTATGCTATGAGATCTTGGGATTGATATATGCTATGAATTGAGTTTTAAACAATGATGTTTTTATGAGTAATAAATGAATTATGTTTTTATAAAATGCAAAAAATTGTTTTGAAATTTACAATGTTACAATACCAACCTCTCTACAAACCACTAACCATCACCAAACCAAAACTACCACTATCATTAGCCTCTTCCATCCTTATTCCTCATTTTTATTTACAACAAAACCACCATAACCAACCACCCTTACCACCGAATCAACCATTCATCCATTATTATCACCATTTATAGAACCATAACCCTTCTTCAACTCCAACCCATTAATCCTACAACATAAAAAAAACGCCAACATCAAGACGTCATCACCTTAAACCCTTCCAGTATTAATTATTGTTCATTGCACTATTCATGGCATAGGCAAGGTAGATGCAATCTATGATTTTTGGTACAAGTTTAGTTCACTTGAGAAGATGTACTTGTACCTTAACAAGGGAACCTCCACATTTTCATGCTTTTGTAAGAGGGTAATATTAATGGGGTTTACATGTATTAATGCGGATAAATCCTTAACATTTAAGTGTACATGCAACCTAAAGATCTAAGTCATACCATTATTGATGTAACATTCTATTGAACAACAAAACCCTAAAAAAACCCTAGGTATTTTGAAAATCAGAATAAAGTTTATGGTTTACATACCTTGTAGATTGTTGTAGTAAATAATCAAGAATCTTTTCTTCTTTGATTTGGAAGTTAGCATGACAAGTGTCGTACATCTGACTGTTCACACCCAACCCTAGCAACTCGAAGCTTTTGAAAGAGGAGAGGGGATATGAAAATTTTAGCTATCTCTTGAAAAAGAGGAATGATCGAAAATCTAAGCCTAAGGGGTCCTTTTATAGTGTAACTCGGAAACCCTAGATAACTATAATTTTAATAAAATACTATTAATTCAAATTGGTAATTATCAAACTTTTTATTTGTCTGCAAGGAATATTCCAGATGCTCTGGAATGCCCTAATTTTATCCAACCCTTCCAAAGAAAGTTTTGGAACCTCACTTGTGCAACTATTGAACAATTAAACTTTAACAATTGCAATTTTAATTAAATACAATTAATCCCAAAATTAATTTCAATTAGTTTCTGATTAATTTTTAATTAAATATTACTATTTATAATTAATATATTATTTTCATAACATATTAATATGTAACGACCTGAATTTACTACCGTCGGTGATGTTAGCTTCCATTAAACGAATATTTATTTCATAGGATTGTTTCAGTTTAAGATTATATAATGAAATAAATTAAATAAAAAAAAGATGATGATAACTAACACTTAAAAGAATTAACCAAAATTAAAATGGTATGTAATTTAATTAATTTATGAAATTATTGGGTAAATATAATTCATTTTAATGGGGTAATTGAGGTTGAGGGACTCAAATGTCATAAAAGGAAACTTTAATTGTTAACTAATTAGGGTTAGGAGTGTTTGAAAACTTATCATGATTCTTGAGGGACCAATTAGTAAAATATGGTATAACTCCCAAGAAGAAGGATCAATCCTTCTCCTACATCCGTTCCTACCGTCGTTCATAAAAAAGAAAGTTGTCTCCCTTGTTACGTTGACAGGAGATAGAACAAAAAAAAACGAATGTATTCCATTTTGTTCCTTGTGCGTCGATCGTGATTAAGAAGGAGAAGAAAAAAAACGAGAAGCAAGCATTGTGAGAACGGATTTCATTTTGTTCCTTGTGCGTCGATCGTGGTTAATAGCATTGTTAAATTCTCTATTTTTGATGTTATTGATCATCCCTTCTTCCTCCGTACAATCCTTCAATGTTCTTATGGATAAATTCCATTCTTATTGGGTGTGTTATGATGTTTATTTCTGTCCAAATCATGTTATGAACACTCTCAAGAATGATATTCATATGTCCTTGAATTACTCCAAGTTTTGGGGCATTGCTTCCTTTGTTGATTGTTTTTATTTCTATCTTATATTCAAGTGAGTATTTTTGGTGAGAGACTATGTTTTGAACTCTCCAAAAGGGCTTCAAAATAGTTTTTCAAATGTATTCAAATATGCTTAATTGGTATGAGAAATTCAAACCTAATTTGGTATTTCTCTTTTTAACAATGTATTTTGTCTTTCCTTTAAAGACAATGTATTTTTGGTCAGTATTTTTGGGATGTTACAAGTTGGTATAAGAGCTGGGGCATGGGTCGATGTGTTCAATGGGGACGTCGAAACCTATAATGGGGGTGAATGTGGGTTGCACCTAATCCCATATCGGCTTGGAAGAAGAACAAAACATTTCCTTATAAGGGGTGTGGATACCTTCCTTGTCACAATGTGTTTTAAAGCCGTGAGGGCAACAGATTCCATAAGATCTCTGCAGTTAAGCGTGTATGGGCGAGAGCAATCAGAGATGGGTGACCCCCTGGAAAGTTTTCGCGTCGGGAGCCCAAAGCGGACAATATTGTGATACGTGCCAGAGGGGGATCTACAATATAGGTCTGAAGGAATGATAGTTGCGAAAATGGCACATGTAGTTGGTGGCGGTGTCTAGTAGTTAGTAATGATGGTAGAGTTTGGGTTTGACTTATTTGAATTTGTGAATTAGTGTATAATAGATTGTATTATGTTGTGAGTTTATATATAAGCTAAAAATGAATTGTATCAAGTTGTATATATTATATAAATTTTGTGTTAAAATATGAATGAATGTTTGCATTAAAAAATTAAACTATGTATTAGTGAATTAATATGTTTACTAAACTATGAATATGGTATTTGAACTGTGAATATATGCTATACACCATATATTTTATAAAGAAATCTACAATTCATAAAAAAAATTAAATTTGTTAAGGCTTAAATCTAATTTTTTATATTAAAATTATACACACACACACACACACACACATATATATATATATATATATATATATATATATATATATATATATATATATATATATATATATATATATATATATATATATATATATATGACTGCAAAAATAAATTGGTATGTATTAAAAAATATTATCAAAGAAATGAAACGTACAATGGTTGTTTTATTAAGATGTGAATATGATCAGAAATTGTCATTGAATTTGGTGTTAGTCCGTGTGACATTCCCAAATTCACGGTCATTTTAAATTTTTTTTATTTATGCTTATTTTAAAATCAGAGTAACCTTTTAAAGAAAAATGTTGTGGAATTTGTTCCTAGAAAAACATGATAAATATGTTATCAAAGCATTTCCAAAGAAATGTATTTTATTCATTTTAACACTTTGGGATGTCATCGTCAATACATAAACATAAACATAAACAAAACTTACATTCATTTACATGATTGATTTACACCTCTTTAATATCTCAGTGTAGTGTAGCTTTATATCGATATCTGTGATACAAATAAACTGAGTGGGTCAGATTGGGAAACCTGATGAGTATATAGGGTTTTCAACCCACAATAATATAATTATGTTTAATCATTAAACAACCAAACCAATTACTCATCCGCATTATATTCTTTATTTCTTAAGGATCTACCCTAAGAATCATTTATCATTCACTTATTCAGTCCTAAGGATTGTCCTAAGGAGTAGGCACGAAGTCCATCGTTGTCAATGGCCCAGCTGTCAATATTATCTATTAAGCATAGCTGCCAATATTTTCATTTAGGCGCAACTGTCAGGGTTATGATGTTCTCTATGAGGCGCAACTGTTGATACTATCCTTAGAGCGCAGCTGCTAGGATGTTTAAAGTATATCGGAGATCAAAAACATCTACAGGATTATGACGCAGCTGCCAATGCTCATCTATACGGTACTAGGTCAATTGTTGCCAATGTTCACCTATAGGGCACTATCTCCATACTGCCAATGTTCCTCTATATCAGCTTTCATCCCTCATCATTCGTATACCCATGTTTTACCCAACATATTTTGTAGATATAAAATACATATACAATTTAAATCATTTAAAACATGTATAAAATCGTTCATCCAACATATATGGCAAGTATACAGATAATATGCACATATAGCACGTAATATATATAAAATACTTCATATCTATGTGTAAAATGAAAGTAACTATGCACTCACTTGTTAAGGTGATGATTCCAAACTCGGACAACGCTTCGCTTCTTAACAATATAATTTCCTTTGACGAAACCTAGTATTATTACCACTAGATTTTAGTCTAATATTTAGCGTGACTAATTATTAGTCTTAGCATTATTATTATTATTATATAAGTTTTTAAACAATATTTTCAAACCACTACGTACAGACAGGGGTCATACATAAAATACCGGAGAGGAGGACCATTTTAGCATATAGTACTTCTAAAATCCAACCCTATGCGGCTCTTTAAACCAGATTTCTCGTACCACGAGTAGTTACAAAGATATTATAACAACACTTATATAAGTCATAATAATAGCCCAAATATTTATTATAAGTTCATAATAACAATACTAATTTTAAATATAAGCTATATTTAAAATAGGGTAAATATAACTTACTTACAAGGGGGGTTTTAGTTAGGAATCGGACTCTGCAGGGGTAGAACTTCGTCGTTGAATCTTTCTAAGAAAGATTCGTGCAGCGCTTCAGTGCTCACCTTACTATACTAAAAACTACAGAAAGAGAAGTCGAATCACAAGAGACCAAAATGCTCGTGGGATAAAAAGAGAAAAACTCTTGAATCAAGAGATTGGTACAAGAAATATGAGAGCCTAGAGGCTCTTATTTATAGTAATTAAATTTTCAAAAATTACACTATATATTTACTTAAATGAGTAAACACTCATTTATAATATGATTTTAAATAGATCTAATGATATTTGTATTAAACTAATGTCGAAAGTACTCAACACTAGTCTTATCGTCGATACATTTCTAATGATATATATACATATTTATATATAGATAGCCGTATATATGATTTACACTTTATTTTAATACGTAAATGTGCTATTAAAAATTATAATTCGTTCATACGAACTCCGTGTTTGACATTCTTTATATCCACACGTAGCTATCGACGAGATCTACAACTTTCGTTTAGACTCCGTCGCTAATTTTGAATTTATATTTTTGTCCATATTTTTATAAAATTAAATAATTTTGCTAAAATCATAACTCTCTCGTACGGACTCCGTTTTTTGGCATTCTTTTTCTCATAATTCTTATTTTAAGGAGTACTAAGATTTTCATTTGGTCGCATTAGCTAAAAGTCAGTCATTCTCTCCATAGCTTTTTACGTCATACATTCGTTGTTCGCGACTGAATTTTATATCTTATAAAAATCATATCTAATTCATACAAATTCAGATTTCGACGAAATTTATATTTTTGGGATCGGGACGGCGTGTACTTCCTAATTATATAATAATATATATGTTTTGACACACTTATTTTACGATTTACGGACGATTCGACTGAATTTTCATATTTTATTATATTATAATAATCATGAAACATATAATATTCAAATAATTATTCTTTATTACATCAAATATGTTACAGTTGTTAACCATAACTATCACTTTGGTTAAGATTATTTATCCTAGATAATAAAAAAATCATTTTTAACGTTTATTATATCTTAATTGACTAGCCCCGAATTTGCGAGTGCTACAGTCCGCCAGCAGTCCAAATGTGGTCTAACGACTGCCTAACGACAAGTCACAACTAGTTAATTAAAAAAACCTTTAATGAAAACATTTACAAAAACGACTCTTAGATCTTTTGTGTTCTTATTTGAATCAATCACTGTGTGTGTGTGTGTGTATATATATATATATATATATATATATATATATATATATATATATATATATATATATATATATGTATATATAGGTTTATGGAAAACAAAAAATCCTAAAAATACATTAAATAAATACTTAGAGATCACAAAACTTTCTTTTGAATTTTTTTATGAAAAAACCGCTGATTTTTTTTAAAAAAATGCAATTTTTAAATTTTATTTTTTAAAATTGATGTTTTTTTAGCGAATTTATTAAAAAAACCTGCGATTTTTTTATAAAAAAAAAAAGTTTTGTAATCTCTACGTATTTTTTATGCATTTTTATGATTTTCAGGGTTTTTTTTTTGGTTTTTTTTGTTTTCGAAATAACCCTTCCTTATATATATATATATATATATATATATATATATATATATATATATATATATATATATATATATATATATATATATATATATATATATATATATATATATATAGGATCACGTATGAACTAAAAAATAGGAACCGCGAGGAAAATTTTTGGTCTGAAGATTGAAAAAATATATAATGAGGATTTGATTTTATTTATCATCAAAATCTTGTGATGATATGACATTTTCGTAATTATTTACGAGATTTTTATAATTTCCGGGGAAAGTTAATTATTTTGAAGATGAAAGTGACAAAAGCAAAAGATTAAAAGAAAAAGGAAAAAAGAAAAGGAAAATTCGGCCATGTGGTCTCTCCAAGAGCTGACACATGCCTCCACCCCAGTATGAAAAGTGTCCAACCATTATTGGGTGGTGGGTTTTTTTCAACTCGTTTAGTTTTTCGGCCAAAACTTTTTTTTTTCTTTGAAAAAAAAAATCTAAAAAAAATAAAGTTCTTAAAATTTATTTCTCTACAAAATGTGCACAATCATGATAGTTTAAAAAAAATTATTTTTATATTTATAAAAAACCCTAGAAAAAATGGTCTCCACGAATTATAAAAATTTATGCAATACTTCTACTCAATATTTTAAGGACTTTGTAAAAGTATTTTTTTTTAAATATAAGGTGTTTTAGATACCAAACTTTATTTTAAAATTTTAAAAGTTTTTCTTTTAGAAAAAGTATTAAACATATAATGATGCAAATAGAAATGATTCAAAATAATTACAATTAAAAAATATTAGGATTCAACATGTTTATGAATTATGATCCTTAAGTTGTTATGATATAAATATATTTTAATTTAAATATTTAAATATTATATTTTTTATGATTTAAAATTAAATGATTCAAAAATTATAATGATCAAAATGTTGTATCGAACAAAAAAATTTATTTGATTCAATATATTATGATCCAAGTTAAAATCATCCAAATTAATATGATTCAAAAATAGATTATGCATAATATCGTTATGATTCAAAATACTATAATTCAAAATTTTATGATTCAAAAAGAATATGATCCTAAAACAATATGATTCAAAAAAAATACGAATGAAAAATATTATGATCCTTAATATTTTTTTTATTTAAAGTTTTATAATTGTTAAACATTAAAAAACTCAAACCAATATTTAGTTTAATAATTCAAAAAAATCAAAATTTGATAAAAGAAAAAACTCTACTATCTTCAAGTGTATAGTAAAGATATTAAAAAAATGAAAAAGAAAAGGAAAAAAAAAATTACTTAAAAAAAACAGAAAAAAAATTCAAGAAAACGAACAAAAATATTAAAACATTAAAACCGAGCATATATCTATTTAAGAAAAAATTGAATTTTTTTTAATGAAAAATAAAAAATAATAAAAAAAACCAAAATAAATGAAAAAGAAAAGGAAAACTCATTAAAATGATGTTCAATGGACGTTCGTTGCGCATGATTATTCTCTCGAGTTTGTATTACATTACACGCACATGCAACGCGTCACGACCAAGTAATGAGTTTGACGTTTGTACCATTGACGAAATGATTAGTGAAAAATAATACTCGCGATTCTTACAAATTTTTGGGTTACTACTGGATCCGAACTATATATATATATATATATATATATATATATATATATATATATATATATATATATGTATGTATATATATATGTATATATATATATATATATATGTATATATACATATATATATACATATATATATATATATATATATATATGTATGTATATATATGTGTATATATATATATATATATATATATATATATATATATATATATATATATATTCAGGTTCATTTGAGACCATGCTAATTTTGTGAGACCGTCAGACCAAATCTAAAAATAATTTTAAAATACAAATAAAAAGAAAAATCCAAAAATTCTTTTTTTTAATTATTATTTTCAGAACTTTAACTACCTAAATAAAATAAAAAATAATAAAAAAATTATCGTTTTTTTTAATACGTGTAATATTCTAATAAAATATTATACTGTAAATATTCTAATGTAATTTTTAGAATGTTAGAATATTCTACTAGATTTTTCAGATATATAGATTATTCTAATATTCTTACTAGAATATGTAAAAAATGTATTTATTTTATTTTATTTTTATTTTTTTTGGAAAATTTAAATTCGAAAAATAATATTTGAAATTTTTTTGTTCGAAAATTTTCAATTATTTTGCATTTTAAAACTGTTTTTTTTATCTACTAAATGAGTGGCTGAGATTTCATTTCACAGTCTCACAAAATTAGGTCGTTTCACATAAACCTATCTCTCTCTCTCTCTATATATATATATATATATATATATATATATATATATATATGTATATATATATATATATATATATATATATATATATATATATATATATATGGGGCTGAGATCGGTTGAGAACTCAAAGTTTCCCGAGAACTAAAAGTGAAGCGTTGGATTAAAAGTAATTCGTTAAGCACATGATCGTCATCTTACCAATCTCATTTGATGTTTATTTTTTTGTGTTATTTAATATATTAATATAAATGTCTAAAAATTAACAAAATAACTCAAAATTTCGGATTTATTTTTTGTAATAATTTTTTATTTTTTAAAAAAAATGGAGTTTTTTTTAAAATTTTTTCAAAAAACATGATTTTTTAAAAAAAAATGAAAAAAAAATATTTTTTTAAAAAGCGCAACTTTTTTTCAAAAAAAACTGTCTTTTTTTTTTTCTTCAGAAAAACTGCATTTAAAAAAAAAACTACGATTTTTATAAAAAAGTGCAATTTTTTTTTCAAAACTACATTTTTTTAACCAAAAAATCAACTTTTTAGGTGCATATATGTATATTTTTTCAAATGCATATATGCATATTTCTTATACTATAATATTCGTAAGTAAGTTATAAAAAATCTTATTTTATTAATCAAACTATAAACATAATAAAAGTGTTTTATTCGATACAAAATAAAAAATAAAAACTACAAAGATTCATAATGTTATCATTTCTTCATATCGAGATTTTTATATTTTCTTTAATTTATCACTTTTCACCTCTTCAATATTTTCCAAAAATTCTTCAAAATCTATAGGAAAAAAATTGATTAATGCAAGAACATGCACATGTATATATCATTTAAGTTTCACATGTGATTATATATTGTGATATTCACATGCGATGATATCTTTTAAGATTTAAATGTGAAATTCACAAGAAAATTTTAAAAAATAATTAACGAAGAACACTTACACAAAATGCATGTGTGTATATAGACGGAATTCATATGTGATTCACTTGTGATTTACATGTGAATCACATGTAATTCACTTGTGATTTACATGCGAATCACATTTAATTGATATGTGATTCACTTGTGATTTACATGTGAATTACATGTGATTAATATGTGAATTACATGTGATTTACATGTGAATCACATATAATTCATATGTGATTAACTTGTGAATTACATGTAATTCATAGGTAATTCACTTGTAATTTACATGTGAATCACAAATTAATCATATGTGAATTACATGTGAATCACATGTAATTCATATGTGACATGTAATTACATGTTATTTACATGTGAATCACATGTAATTCATATGTGATTCACTTGTGATTTACACGTGAATCACATGTAATTCATATTTACGTGTAAACCACAAGTGAGTCATATGTGAATTACATGTGATTAAATGTGAATCACATATGAATCATATGTGAATTACATGGTATTTACATGTGAATCACATGTAACTCATATGTGATTCACTTGTGATTTACATCACATATAAATTACATGTGAATCGCATGTAATTCATATGTGATTCACTTATGATTTACATGTGAATCATATGTAAATTACATGTGAATCACATGTAAAGTTTGCAACCAAAATACTTCAATAAAATTATATTTTCATTTATATATTATACTAATGGATTAGTTTATTGGTCACCGAATCAAAAATCAATGATGGAACGGAAAATATCCTAAAGATTAATTAAAATATACCTTTTTCCTTAATGTAAAATGACCAAAATCCAAACGAAAATGGCTGTTATACTTTGATGAGGCATTTAATCTTATAGGAATTCTAATTTTTGGAGCATCAAGGTCAATATCAAGAGCAAATATGCAAATGCAAGAAGAAATACAGGAAATTAGCAAATTTTTTTTTTGTAGTAGTTTTATCAAAGAGCAAGATATTAGTTTCTCATATATATAGTTGAATTTAGTAAAATTCATCCAACTATACCTGCAAAGTAGTTGCCGTTTCATAAGTAACTTTAGGGCTAACAAAATTATTCCTCTTCATAAATTCCAGAAAATGGAAGGAATTACATTCATTCAAGAATCGTCCATTCCAATGGAAAGATACATTCTGCAAAAAGAAATATAGGAAATTAGTAAATCTTTTTTTTTTTTTGTAATAGTTTTATCAAAGAGCAAGATATTAGTTACTCATATATATAGTTAAATTTATTAAAATTCATCTAACTATACCTGCAAAGTAGTTGCTGTTTCATAAGCAACTTTAGGGGATAACAAAATTGTTCCTCTTCATAAATTCCAAAAAATAGAAGGAATTACATTCATTCAGGATTCGTCCATTCCAATGGAATGATACATACCATTCCTTCTCCATCATACCAAGGCTGAGCTATTTGAGGGTTGCATAGATCCTAGATGGCATTTTCCCTACAATCTTCGTGATCATGTAGTATACACCCAAATAAGCCCCCACTGCAGCCATTGCCAAAGGGGTGTCTTTCGTGCTCTGAAAAGGATAACACAAGCCTCATATATAAGCAAGTAAAACATAGAATTCATTAAATCATGAACCACTTTTGGAAATATTTCCCTAATTTGGCATTGTAGCATCATCTTTAGTGATTAGCTGGTCAGAAAAATCTTGCCAATCATTTGGTTTGGAAATATCCTCAAGTGACAGGTCACAAGAACCATAGTCAATGAGATGAAATTACCAATACAGAAGCACAATTAACAAAGGTAAAGGGTGAAAACATTCTTTGAAGCATTTCAACAAACACGTTGTGTGCTAAAAACAAACAAAAGATATTTTACAACTCTGAACGGTTGAAAATACATCAAGTGGACTTACAATACGCAGAAAGTAAAAGCAGTAGGTAAGATCGAAGCCAACACGATTGAATAAAAGAAAAACAGAAATCGATATAGATATGAAGGCGTTTACTAAATCAGATCGATGTGTAGGAGAAACATATATGGTGATGAAGGCGCAACGACAGAGGAAGAAGAGAGATCTCGATCGTAGTGGAGTAGTCCGATGATAATAGATAAATAAGGGAGAACGGATGTGCAATAATGGCGAACAAACCGATTCAAAATCAAAGCATCTTCACTAGAGTTTTTTCCTATGAATAACGTGGGATCAAGGAGTGTGGCAGTCGACAGAGGTAAAGGTGGACGGTGAAGGGAGGAGGGAGGCGATCGACGTCGGATGATTGAGGAGGTTGGAGGCTATTTGACGGACCTGAGTCGTCGGATGATGGATCGTACGTTTGAGCGAGAGAGGAAAACGGGGAGGAGAGATAGATAGATAGATAGAGAGAGAGAGAGAGATGAAAATTTATTTTATCAGATATTAGATTTAAAAAATCATTTAATTATACTTTTATTCCTATAACACCTCTGACTGAATTAATTAAGATACCCCTCCTTTTACTTTTGTCTACTTATTTACAAAAACATCACCTTGCATCTCGACCCTTCCTTTTTTTGATCCAACGTTCCACCTTTAGTTCTCGGGTTCTCGAGAAACTTTGAGTTCTCAAATGATATATATATATATATATATATATATATATATATATATATATATATATATATATATATATATATATAGAGAGAGAGAGAGAGGTTCAGGTGTTTTAAGTAAGTATTGTGTTATTATATGCATAAATGTGGGCCAATCAAAATTTGAAATAAAAATAAATAATTAAATAAATAAATAAGGGTAAATATGTAATTTGATAATTAGTTTCCACAAATAATATCCTATAATTATGGTAACCATTGACTTAGGTACTAGGCTTTTTAAAACCACCGTAACCCTAATCAAACCATCTTCAGCCGTCAGCTCCATCCTTATGCCTCCCACCACCGGCCGCCACCCTACCCTCTCCCTCTCTCGATTCCAGTCAAATGCAAAACACACGCACAATCCAACCACACCCATTTTATTTTCACTTTCACACACTCCTTTTATGAAACGTAACTTCTCTTTCCTTAATTTACCTCTACATTCAATCTCTCATGGCGGAGGATCTGAGATGCCATGAACAACCTACTAACTCCAGTAGAAGGAGCCTGAAGAGGAAGCTTGTAACGCCCGTGTTTCTAGGCTTGCCATTTTAGCAATGTAATAGTCTAGGTTAACCATTGTAACCCCAATTTGAAATAATAAAAATGTATTATTTGTGAATTATGTGAATTATGTGATTTATGTGTTTATTTTCTTAATTATTATAATTTAATGAATTAAGAATAAAATAAGCGTCAAAATTTAAGTGTGAGATAAGCCCGATATCTTTGCATAAAGTTTTAGTGGTTGAAACAAGGATTCCGGAGATATAAGGAATGCCAAAATCCGAGTTATAACGAAGAAGTTATGACCTGTCGAAGTTTCGTGACAAAACCGGCACGACGTCGAGTGACGTAAAAATATGAATTTAAGATAGAGCGATATTTAGCCTTAGCGATCTAAACGAAAGTCGTAGATTTCGTTAAACCGAGAGCGTGCATAAAAGGAACGCCCAAATCTGACTTCCTATGAGGAAGTTATGATTTTTCTAAGTTTCGACTTAGCAGTATGCAGCCCGAATACTCGATTTTAGATCGAGCGGTTTTTAGCCGAAACAATCTAAATGAGAATCGAAGATCTCGTTGTTAGTAGCGAAACGATGAAAAGTTAGGCGAGAACGGACGTCAAACGAAGAAGTTATGAATTTATAACGAAGTTTTTCTGTCCCGGCCTTCTAAAAATAAATAATAAAAATAAAAGTCAAAATTAGCCGACGGAGTCTAAATGAAAGTTGTAGAGTATGGTCTGACCTTCGCATGGATATAAAGAACGTCGAAAACGGAGCTCGTATGCGAAAGTTATGCAATTTAGAAGTTCGACGAGTCAATTACGCCCCGCGTAATTGAGTACGCCCCGCGTACTCAGTCGGATGCAACTTGTCTGACCAATACTCGAGTGCCACAGATCGACGCATGCAGTGACGTCAAAGTACGCCCCGCGTAACCGAGTACGCCCCGCGTACTGAGTACGCCCTGCGTAATTTGAGATTACGCCCCGCGTAATCCCAGACCCTCAGCCTATAAATAGAAGTCGAATTCAGCCATTTTCTCTTGTTCAAATTCTTCCCTCTCTCTAAGTTTTGCCTCGATTTGCGTGCCAATCATATCCCGAAGCCCCGGTATCATTCCCGAGCCCCGAAGCAATATCCGAAGCCCCGAGGATCCCGAAGAGCGTTATTCCCGAGCCGAAGCCCTGCCCGCGAGGAGCCTGGTTTTTGTGAAGATCTTTCAGATCTATGGAGAGACACTACTTCTGCAAGCCGTAGTGCTGCCCGATCATCTTCTGATCATGTAAGTGTATAGTCCCTTTTCAATACGCGATATTATACAAGTAATTTTTAAACGTATTTAAGAATACGGGATGTGAGTGTGTAGTTATTTTCTCTCCAACGCAATACTATGAAGTATTTAATATAAAATACGTGCTACGTGTATATATTTTGTGGTTATATGTGTGAATGTATATTCTCTATGAAATACGTGTTATGTGTGTATGCCTCATCTGTTATGTGGAATATGTATTGATTAAAGCATGCTATACAGGTTTTATAAATAATGTATAAAAATGTATATATTTTTATCTACTAATATGTTGGGTAGAACATGGGTAGATAATTGGTGTAAAATAAACAGATGAGAGGCCTCGGTGTTATTGGTGTTATTCTAGTCATTCAGCAGAGTATGAATGACGACCACAGACTATTCTAGACTGTCATGTGGAACACTAGCAGGCTCATTACCTGTAGGTGTTGTGAACGACGTGTTCACCGGTGTACTCTATCCCCCACATGGTTGCCTTTAGGACACTTATTGTTGAGGAAGCCCCTCTGCAGTAATGTCCGTCCCGATGAAAATCCTGAAATAAGTTCCTTATAATAGACGTTATTTTTAGGAACGTAAGGTGAGGATAACGGGAATGGGTAATCGGGTTTATTGTTGATTGTTGTAATTAATTATAATTATTGTGGGTTTGAAAACCCTATATGCTCACCAGGCTCCCAAGCCTGACCCACTCAGTTGATTTGTATTACAGGAAGTGGCGCAAGAGCTTAAGATGGGCGAATCATCAAGTTGTTTTGTTTACAAGTCTGTATATGTGTATATTTGTTGAACGACTTGTAATGTTATCGTTTATGCTTTATGATCTATATCGGAACATGACATCCCGACTTTTGATTATGAAATGAAATCATATTTCTATATGAAATGTTTTGATAAATATCTATTTTATCATGTTTTGTTTTTGGGAACAAATTCCGCATCTCTTTTAAAATCAAACGGATTTACTCTGAAAATGTTTTAAAAAACATAAATGAAATCGGTCTTTTCTGGCTGAGATTTTGGGGATGTCACAAAGCTAGAGGACGAATATAATTGAAAAATACTAATGACGTGCTCCGATGGTCGTCTAGATCGAAGAAGGACGTGGGGCGAAGTAGCGGGGCTGCTTTCGTCCTCTATGACTTTGAAGTGCGAAGCAGGGAGGGTGGGAGAATAAGTCAGAAAAGTTCTCGGTTAGAACAAGGAATCAAATGGGGGTCTCGGTAGTGTTTGCTCGACAATCCCAATGTTTCCCCCTTGTTTTGGCAGTCCCGATCAACAACAAGTAAAAAAACCAAAGCTTGATCATTTTTCTGCACTGTTAACCAACCTCAAGTCATGATTCTTTAGTCCAAAGAAAACCCTAAATTTCCCAGTTTTTTTTTATTCATTCGCAATTTGATCTTGCAGACAGTTTCATCCCAAAAGAAAGTTTTTTTTTTGTACCCGTTTAACTTCTGTTTATTGCTGCAAATTGGAAGTTGGTTTTTCTTGGATTCAAAATGATGATTCTTGGTGAACATGTGAATACCCTTAAAGTTATAGATTCCTCGTTAAGGTTGTTTGTGGTTCCTCCAAGTCTTGGTTCTATGTGGTTGACTTTGACCAATCATCAGAATAACGAAATGTATGGCAAAATAGAGTTCGGTAATATCAAGGGTCTCAAGTAATTATCCATCTCTTTCATATGTTTCAAATTACACCCATCAAGATTTCTTGAAATATTTTGTTTATTTTATGAGATTTTGTGTTTTTTTGACAGATTCTTGGTCAGCATTAGTGCAATTTCTGTTGGGTATGCTGTGGTTGCTGTTATTTCTTCATGGGGTCAAGAACTTGATGAACAAAGCTTGGATCTTTTTTGTTTGCGATCAGGTTATATCTACTTTGAGTATTTTATTTAAAATTTTGAATCACCCAATCGAGTTTGTCCAAGTGGTTAAAAGTTATCTAATAGAAGTAATAGAAGTTCTAGATCAATATATTTTATTCAGAAAAGGTAAAATCTGTCAAATTAAAGGAAAAGTTATCAATATATTTTATTCATTTCTAGATTCCCTTCTGATGTGTCTAGAAGCATTAAATTGGTTTGTGTATTTTATACCATTCCAATTCTATCGGAGTAGAATCACGAATTCAAATTCTATCGGAATGGAAACACAAATTCAAATTCTGTTGGAATGGAATATGGATTTTTTCTCATTGATTATACATGCTCTATAATTTTTGATTATTGGTTTTGGTGCAGTTAACAAGTCCGCTTATTTTTCTAAAGGAATATAGTTTTTTATTTATCATTTGCTAATGCGTTATTGGATTCTAAACTACAATTGTATTTGTTTTCACAGAAGTTGATGCTTGAAGAACGGTCAGCAAAATTAAAAGTGCTTCTTAGCAACATTATTCTTTTAGAAAGAATTAGTGTATTTGTTAGATTTTGATGTTCTTTTCCTGATTTGAACGTTTTTTTAGTTTTATTCTTTAACAATAAATGTAATTCTTAACAATTGTTACATGTATTCTATAAGAAATAATGTAATTTTTGTTTTAATTCTTCAATTGCTGGTTAGAGAAGTTGTTATTCTATAAAAAAAATTTAAAGTCATGATCAAGAAAATTTGTTATTCTAGAATATTATGATTTTTGAACATACTCAAACATATTCTGTCAGAATGTCCGAATTAAAAACCTTATAATTAGTAAAAATCAGATTTTTAAAATTAATAGAATCTATGATCCCTTAAAATATGCAAATTTCCTTTATTAAATATGTATTAATTGACTAAAATACCCTTCTACTTAAATTGGATGGTATTTTTCAATTATTTTTAATTTAATAATATATATTAATCACTTTCTTAAAATAAATAAAATGATTGACCCACATTTATGCATACAATAATACAATAATTAGTTTTAATAGAATAACCTAAGGCTATATATATATATATATATATATATATATATATATATATATATATATTGGCGAATGCCTATAGGTGCTGGGGAGGCCATGGCCCCCAGCTTTTTGCTCCACTAAAAATTACAATTTAATTTTTATATGCTTTGACTAAATAGTAGTATTATAAATATTATGTAATAGTGTCTTGAGCTTCCAAATCAAGGATGAGATACAATTCTAATTTTTCATTTAAATATACTTTGTAATCCCTTCTATAATTTAGATCACGACGAAGTGGGATCAAATTTAAAAAAAAAAAAATCTTTTTATGGTGCACTAGTCTCATATATATGATGTTTTAACAAAATTGGAGGTAAAAACTTTTTTCTTAAAATAGGGATGTTCATATAATATATTTTTAGTATAAATCTAATGTATTTGATACTCATTATGAGAAATGAATAAAAACATTTGTTTTCTTCGATGAATTTTTTTTATAAGGTATATTTTTTTGTAAAGGCTTGTTCATAAAGGAAAAAAAAAATTCTTTGTTTTTTTTATATGTAGTCTGTATAAAACTAGTTTAAAAATATATTGAAACATCCAACTTAACATACTAATAAATCTATTATGAATTTGTAGTGAACCAAAAAAATAAGATCAATTAGACCTCTTAATTGTTCGGTATAAAAGACTATAAAAACCTTGAATGACTTTTATTGATATTATTAAAAATTTTGAATATGGTTTTGGCCCCCTCACTTCTATTGATCATGTTCTGCCCCTATATATATATATATATATATATATATATATATATATATATATATATATATATATATATATATATATATATATATATATATATATATATATATATATATATATATATATATATATATATATATATATATAGGGTTAGGTTATTTTGTTTGCACTATCTATTGTGTGTCCGTATGATTGATTCTGGAGCAATCATTTTAGTTATTTTAAGAAAGTAATTAATGCATATTACGTGTTGAAGATATAATAGGTATTAATTACATCTTCAGTATTTAATATGCATTAATTACTTTTTTAAAATAACTAAAATGATTGGTCCAGAATCAATCATACGGGCACACAATAGATAGTGAAAACATTTGAACCTAACTATATATATATATATATATATATATATATATATATATATATATATATATATATATATATATATATATATATATATATATATATATATATATATATATATATATATATATATATATAATTGGGTTTTCACATGGTTAGAGCCACCAAACTTAATTTATAAGTGATAAATCTTGGCTGGCTTCTATTATTGTGTTTGTAACATTAATAATGAGTGGTGGTGTTTTTATGGAAATATTTTACTCGAAAAAGTGCTTTATACGGGAAAAGTAATGTTCGCAAGCGTGTAAGATAAATAAAAATGAAAGGAATTATTTGCCAATTCACGATGCTTCTAAAATATATATAAAAAATATTTAGGTTGTAAAAATGCTTCGATATTGAGTTAAGCGATTAATCGGGTTAAGTGAGAATTATTCTTGTCCCTAAATTATTAATAAATTAATTTAAATTTTAATATTTTATAAGAAATTAAGTATTTAAAAATTTAAAATTTTTAAAATTTCAAAATTTAAAAATCTTGGTATAATATTTTAAAAGTTTAAAACTTAAAAAGTTCAAAATTTAAAATTTTGATGTAATATTTGAAAATTAAAAATTTTGAATTTTTTAAATATTTTCCGATTATGATTGTTGAGGACCTTCAAAGACCACCAAGTCCTAGTTTGATAGATTCTGACAAATTTCCAGCGAACATCATAATCGTAATCGGTTCAAGGTCGTTAAGCAATTAATTTGCCGTTAATTCCGATTTACAACCCTGAAAAATCCTAAAAGATAAAAATGGAGGAATCCATCTCTCAAACCCACTTTGGATCTGTCACTACTGGTAAACAATTGTGTGATTATAAATGATAAAAAATTAATATAGCCTTGTAAACGTGAAGACATATAGACTAACAACTGCGTTTGACTTTGTGTTGCGTCGTTCGAATTATTTAAGATAGCCTCATGCATCGAGTTTGGCTCAAGTCATAGTTTGGGGTCGTCGTGTGCTTGAATATCAATCTAATACTAATTTCTTTAAATTATATTCGAAATTTTGTTTTACTGAAAAATTAAATAAATCTGCTATTTGTCAAAATGTATATTTATCTTTTCTCCCGTGACTAATTGCATATGATTTGATTATTGCAACCGTGACTTATTCCATGTGATCTATATTATTTCGGTTATTGATATTAATTGTTAATCTAATAGCTAGTTTGACTATTATTAGTTTGTTTATTGGATTAGGTTATCAATAATATAATTTACGAAAGGGAAATTAAGTAATTTAACTATTTTTTAATGTGAATTTCAAAAAATAACCATTTTTTTTTTCAAAAATAGCCACTTTGTTCAAAACGAGACATTTCGGATCAATAAAAAATATTTTTTGACTAACTACGGAATAACGTTTTGTATTCCGGATTAAAACTCCGGAATATGAACAGTACTCTGAAATGCCTAATTGCAGATTATTGTTCATATTTCATACTAAAATTTTGGATTTAGGAAAAAAAAACTCCGGAGTTTCAAGATAAAAATTCATTTTTTTTTCTTAATTTAACAAAAAATTAGATAAACATAATAATATGAACTATATACAATATGAGTGCATAAAATTAGACACTTTTTGAAAAACAAAGACATTAAACATTACGAAATGTAGCATCGGAAATCCAGAAAAAAAAAATATTTGAAAAAAAATTCAAAAAAAAAAAACAAAAAAATGAATAGTACTCCAAAGTTAAACATTCCGAACAAGTGGTTATTTTTGAAAAACTGAAAAAATATAATGATTTTCTATGAAAACCTCGTTTATAATGATTAGTTTACTCAATTTCTTTTTATGATAACTATAGTATTAACTTTAATAGCAAAGATCAAACTTAATTTTTAAAAAATACCAATCAATATATGTCATATAATCGTTCAAGATGAATTTATGTATTTGGCAAAACAATAGGGTGACTGGAGGGAGTGGTGCCAAGTTTGTCTCGGTCCATAGAGGCATCATTTAGAATTTGCCGATCTCATTTAAATTTTTTCCATTTACATGACATAGGTTGTTATATTTATCTTGCTATTTTTTTTTAAAATTAATCAATTAAAAAAAAATAAACATTTCAAACATACTATTTAAATTAAAAAATTTCATTAAACTAGAAAATTAAATTACAACAAAAAAAATTCAAATTACGAAGCATAGAAATTTAAATAATGAAACCACAACCCTAAAATAATGAAACCTAAATGTTGTATTTTTTCCGACCACTTCTTTTTCTTTTATCGTCATTTCTTTTTCACGTCTGGAGAGAACGCTAATGTCTCTCGTTAAGATCGCCATAACATGGTTAGTAACGTCCCAAAAATAAGACCCAAAATTTTCATTTTTAATTTAAATAAAACATCATTTCAAAACATTGTCATACAACCCAAATAGACCAAATTATGTCACAACATATCATCTCAGAGTAAATCTCAAAATGTGAAAAAAAGGTGGTGTGCTTATGTAATCATCCTGGGTTCTTCCCATTTGATCCTGAAGTACCTGAAACATAAACTAAAAACCGCTAGTCCAAAGCTTAGTGAGTTCCCTGAAATACCACATACTATACATAAATAAGAACATACTGGGCCCCCGCCCCATATTGGGCCTCTCCCGACATCGAGTCCCACTCGGCGTCGGGCCCCGCCTAACATCGAGCCCCGCTCGGATTACAAATTTGTCATTAATTAGGCATCGCCTGACATCAGGCCCCGCCCGACACACATATAAACATATGAACATATAATCATGCTAACACATAAGATAATAACAAAGCAATAGCATACAACACAGTTTTCGTGCCTCGCCAAGCATTGAGCCCCACTCAGTATACATACCAACACATAACACGTGCAAAAGTCACACATACTTCTAGCATCCTAACATAATAATCATGGGCCAACATTGGTTTCCTTCGACCTACTAAACCCAGTGAGGAAAATCACCTCAGACTACTGAATCTCACAGACAAATCTCTAACTGTTGGCCCGCTATAATCACAAAATAACATCTAATTAATAATTGGATCCCGACTCACACCAAGAGTCCAAACTAGGGTAAAAGACCTTTTACCCTTTCCCTAACTTGGCCCAAGGCCAAGGCTCAAACCAACTGCCCAAAAGGCCTAAATTCCAAAATCATCACCCAAGGCCCACATATGGCCCAATTTTACAAATTGGGCCCAAATCCCTTGATGGGCCTTCAATCAAAAGAGTCCAATAAAAAAGAATAAGCCCAAAAGTAGAATTTTGATGGCACAACAAGGCCCAAGAATACTAAGGTCCAACATGGGCCCAATACTAAAAAACCCAAAATTCCAAAGCTCACCGTTGAGTACGTAGGGCGTACTCAGCTCGTACGCTTAGTGTACTCGCTCTAGGGCTTGTATGTGCAGCGTACCATCTTGTACGCCCAACGTACCCCTAGTTTGGCTAATTTCCAACATTAAGCTCTTATTTGATTAAGACTTCAACCCAACACCCAGATTGACTTCCTTAAGGTGGTTTTTCACGTCAAAATTGGCAACTTTACGTACATGCATGGCGTAATGGGGATCTATAGCTCAAAAGAACTTAATAAAGAGTCTTAACTCATGTAAGAGTCCATAAACACCTCGAAGCTTGCATTTTTATGGACAAAGGGACCAAAAGAACCCTAGATTTACCATCAGTCACTTCTGGAGTGAATCAAGAGGCTCAACAATCATTCCATGGACTCAAAAAGAACAAAATGACACCAAAACTAGATCTAACATCATAGATTAAGAAGATGGGAGCTTTTTACCTCACAAGAATAACAAAGGATGAACTAATCCCATATCTCCAAACTCCAAGCACAACTCCAAATGGTTCACTTCTTATTCTCCTTCACCAAGCACCAACAAACACACTTTATGGCTCAAAACTCTCAAGAACTCACTAGGGTTTTGATTTCTAGACAAGAGGGGATGGAGTTTGTCAGAACATGACCAAATGAGGCTATGACAAGGCTTAAATTGGGTGCAACACCCTAAAAATTAGGGTTTCATTAACCACATGTACGCCATGCGTACATAATGTACGCCCAACGTATGTGGTCCAAAGGCGTGATCATCCTCGAGATAGTACGCTAAGTGTACGCCCCGCGTACTAGCTTGAAGGCCAAAAAGAAAGGAATTTTCACTTAGGGTTTAGAAGAGACATACCCGAAAATGAATGTTACAATTCTCCCCGCTTGAATCAGACTTCGTCCCTCATCTCATCTTTCGACTCCCATGTCCATTATGAACCCTTTGGATGCTGCCATTACACCTTTACCAACCCAACAACCTTGTTCCATAAGGCTTTCGTCTTCCGATCAAGAATCCCCACCGGTCTCTCATTATAATTCAGGGGTTCATCCACCTGAATATTATCCAATGGTATCACTGCTTAATCATCAACTAAGCACTTCCGCAACTGAGAGACCTGGAACGTGCTATTAATATGGATGAGCTCATCTAAAAGATCTAAGCGGTATGCTACCCGGGCCAAAACCCTGAAAGGAATGATATATCGAAGGGCCCAGCTTGCTCCTCTTTCTGAATTGGATGATACCTTTCCAAGGTGACACCTTCAGAAGAACCATATCCCCACCTAGAACTCTAGATCTGATCGGCGTCTGTCAATATTGATGGGTTTTGAGCACTATAACATCCCTATGGTGGACATACAACCCTAATGCTTTGGATCTAAGTTTTCTTAAGTTATACATGAAATTTCATTTTATCCAAAGCATATACCCTAGCTAGCATGCAATTGGAGATATACAACATAAAAACTAGTTAGATGAATACATTTTAGTTGTAGCTTGTAATCATTGGCCTTTCAAGAGCTTAGTACCTCAAGTATGATACCTCTGATGTGTTAAAAACACAAAAGCAAGAGGAGACTTATGAGAGAGATGTTAGGAAGCACCAAAATCAACTAGGGTTTCACTATGGAATAGAGTGGCCGATTTTAGGGAGCTAGGGGCTCAATTTATAGTGTGGAATCATTAGGGTTTCATACATAAAACCCTAAAACCTTTGGTATTCCAATGATCCATATGATACGCCCTTTGGACTAACTTCTTCATGGACTATCTCATAGATTTAGCCCATCCCTAATCAACATTGATCATTAGCCCAAGCTATAAATATTATTGATTTACCTAATCAGTCCCTATAAATTTAATCACTCTCTTTGATCACTAAATTAATTCCAAATTAATTCTTGATCAATACTAATTAAATAATATAATTTCTTAATTAATATATTATTCTTATAATATATTAATAAATCACAAATAACCTCTTTCTCAAATATCTATCCTATCAAATTGCTCCAGTGAAGGCAACACAAAATGACCATGTTACTATCGGGTCAAGTACATACCAATTATAGTTATGGGATTAGACACCTAATCCAACAGTCTCCCACTTGGATAAGTCTAATAACTATTCAACAACTCATATATCTTGGTTTAAAGAGCATATGATATTATCATCCCACAATCACTCGTGATAAATTCCATGAAGTGATTCATGTGAGTGTGGGTTTAATCCAATACTGAAATCTTATTTCAGGAGCAATCATGAACGTTGTAGCAAACCTTTACTATGTCTAAACACCTTACACAATCTACAATCCAATTCATGACAATCTAGCTTCATAACCTACTTCCATAGTATGATCGACCGTGGATAATTTGAATAATGATATTATTCTGGAAGTCAAAACATGCAAAATGAAACAATAGTAAACAATTGACACGAGATAGTAAATTTATTCATAAATAAAACTCCTTTATTCAATCATCAAATGTTAATTACATTTAAACTATTACAAGTTTTTAACTACCTATCTAATCACTAAAACTAATATCGTCTCTTAGGCCAATGCTCTTAGCATGCTGCAAATGCTTAACCCTACTTAGTCCCTTCGTAAGGAGATCTGCTCGGTTATCCTCTGATAATAACCTCTTCACTATGAGAAGTGCCTCTTCCACTTGATGTATTATGAAGTGATATTATTTGTCGATGTGTCTGGATCTACCATGATCCCTTGGTTCCTTGGTTAAGGCGACTGCACCCTCGTTGTCACAGAAAATCTCCATAGGCTCCTTTACGGATGGTACAACTCCAAGGTCTCCGATGAAGTTCTCTAGCCATATTTCCTCCTTCGATTCTTCGCTTGCTGCTATGTACTCTGATTCGCACGTTGAATCAGCTAAAGTCTCATGTTTGGAATTTTTCCATGTTACTGCTCCATTTAGGGTAAATACCCAGCCTGACTGAGAACGTAAATTATCTCTGTCAGTCTAAAAGTTGGCGTCACTATACCATGTCACCCTAAAGTCATCAATCCCACCGAGGGTAAGAACCCAGTCCTTAGTCCTCCATAGGTACTTAAGAATGTTGTTTACTGCAATCCAGTGTGCTCTACCAGGATTCCCTTGATATTGACTAACTAAGCTCAAAGGAAAAACCACATCAGGATGAGTACATGTCATAGCATACATGATCGAGCCAATGGCAAAAGCATATGGTACTCGACTCATCTCTGCCATCTCGGCATCGGTACTTGGACTCTGAGTCTTACTCAGTTTGGTATTGCTCTGGATAGTCGATGTGACAACCCGAAATTTTCCATTCAAATCAAACCACATCAATCCAATAGAAGTAGAGCAGTTTCAGTGAGAATTCAAACTTTTGGAATAAGTTTGGCAGTTTTAGGGTTTTACCCCTAAGGAGTTATTAGGAGAGTGGTTGCACTAGGATTTTGTGCAACACTGTAAATCCATTACTCTAAGTCATTAGAATCCATTCTGAGAATAGAAATATTTTCTGCCAAAAATCTCTGGACTATAAATAGAATTCTGAACCAAATTGGTTCATTATTTGATTTCCAATTAGAGAAAAGCCAAATACTCTCTCACGGATCTTCGGGTTTTCATCCCAGATTGTGAGTCTACTTCCCTAAATGTGTTTTAATGCTTGTTATATGCTTTATAACATTGATTACATGTCCAAAACACAAGATCCGGGAGTTTACCGCCCAAGAACGTTCTTGGGGAGTAAACTCCAAAATCAAGCCTAAAGGCCACATAGTCCCATTTCCGTGTTAGGCATCTAACTAGGGACTTTATGAATGATCATTAGAGGCTAGAAGCAAAGCAAAATCACTTGGTTAGAGGAGTTTACGGCCAAGGAACCACCTCTTGGGCCGTAAACTCCAAGTAAAGGGCACAAATGAGTGCCTTGTGATCCCTAGCCTTAGAACAAGAACCTAGAAGCTTTACACTCATGATTTATGCCATCAAAACCCTTAGAAATCATTTCTATAAGGGAGTTTACGGCCAAGAAACTCCTTGGGCCGTAAACTCCAAGTTTTAGGTTCCAAAATGCCTTTAAACACTTCCTAAGGCTTAGTATTCATTTTTGGCATGTACCTTAATGTGTTTAGGACCTAGAAAACACATAAAAAGCATAAGTGTTTGAGAGTTTACGGCCAAGAGTATTTCTTGGGCCGTAAACTCCTTAAATGGGGTCAAAGGACACCCTAAACACTTCCATAGGCCAAGAAACTTTTAGGGCAAGTACTTAGAGGAGATATGGACTAGTTAAAATTCTTAGGACCTCATGTGTGAGGGAGTTTACGGCCCAAAGAGTTCTATGGCCGTAAACTCCATCAAATGGTCCCATTTAGTGCCTTAAACCTCCCTTAATCCAAGTATTGAAGCCTAGACTTGTTCCTAGAATTGTTAGACACTTGAAAGGACAATAAGAACCCTCCCAAGGGAGTTTACGGCCGTAAACTCCCCTTAGGAGTCAATATGGTGCCTTAAACTCTTACCTAGCCTTGAAACAATTCCCCTCTAAAGTTGTAGTACTTCTAAACTCCATTTCATGGCTTGTTTGAGAGTTTACGGCCAGGAGCCTACTCCCCTGGGCCGTAAACTCTAATGATTATGGTCTTTTGACCTTAAACTCTCATTAGGGGCATTGCACTCCTTTATTGCAACCCATTTGCCTCCTAGCACTTGACCAAAAGTGTTGACCTCGCGCGTAAATGTTGTTACTTGTATAATTAGTGTTATAATCACTAATTATTTATATACATATGTCTTCATATGTAATTAGGATCATTGTGTGTGTCTAAGTCATCACTTGACACCAAGCACTTGTCCGATCCTTCCATACGATAACAGCCGTTCAATTCCAGTCACATACTGCAGGTGAGTTCATACCCCTTAACTAATGTTTTAAACTATTTCAAATGTTTTATGGGGGGGGGGGATACAAGTAGAATCATGCTACTTATTATGTCAATCACATGTGATTAGTAAGTTGGATTATATTACTTATTACATCAATCACATGTGATTAATATACAGCATTCAGAAGATTTGGCTACTCATTAGCCGTTTTACCAAATAGTTTCCTTCAAATGATTTTTATAAACATTTTATATGCTTTAAACTACTTATTACACTGTACTTCTTACTCTGTCATCATATTTCAAACTCATTTACAACTGTGTTTTCAAACAAGTGTTCTTTGTACTTATACTGTTTTATCAAACAAAGGTTTCTTTATACTCAAAACTGTTTTATTATACTTATGCCTTCAAATTGTTTTATAGATTGACATCAAGTCGATCTTCTCTTAAAATAATATTTCTGTTTCAAATGTTTTACAAAACTTACTTATGCTTTTATCTTATTATAAATTGCATGCCTCTATATGTATAGTTATATAAGAAATGTTTAAAAGACTTAGGAAGACTATCCACCCTATTTCCTTTTCGCGCCTTGAGATGTGGTCTGGTGGGACATTGGGTATTCGTCCGAGGGTCGTTTAAAGATTTGTTATATATCATGTGTACATATATAGTCATAAAAGGTCTTTCCAGTTTATCCTATGCCCTTTAGTAGCAAGGGTATACACCCACATCCATACGTACCACTTAGATTACTAGAAAGCTACCATAGGGGTAGTTCAGGAAGATACTAGAACCATTACTAGAACGCGATATCATACAATGAGTCAGTTCATTAATGAGTCAATACTTTCTAGAACATTGCTATACATTACATGTACAATTATACTAGGACGAGAACATATACATCCATACTAGAACGTTTACATTACTATACTTGCTAGATAGGGAGAACACACATTCTAGCTAGCACACGTAGAACCTTACCGTACTTTACTATAATATTTAAATTATTATACTTATAGGAGTACTTGTGCATAGATATATCAGTAGGAGTCCTATTACATTTTATATGTATCGACTCTGTTATCAAATCCGTGTTCTTATCTTTACCTTGTGATAAAATCACATAATCGACGAGATAGAATGGATTATTATCCTAGTACCCAAGGATATGTATTGAGGGATTGACCATTCCTAGAATCTCTGTTAGCTACAGAGGTAAAAGTACATCCACGGATGTCAAACGGTTGGTACCATTACAGGTACGTAATTAAGGGATTGACTATTCCTATACCCAGCTGTTAGCAACAGAGGTAAGAGTACATCTACGGATGGCTTAAAGTTAACAATGATAGTTACCCTAGTACAAAAGGGTAATATTCAGTCAGGTCTTGGTAGAAGACTACATTCAGAACAGTCAGGTCTTGGTAGAAGACTACATTCAGAACAGTTAGGTCTTGGTAGAAGACTACATTCATAACAGTTAGGTCTTGGTAGAAGACTACATTCAGAACAGTTAGGTCTTGGTAGAAGACTACATTCAGAACAGTTAGGTCTTGGTAGAAGACTACACACAGAACAGTTAAGTCTTGGTAGAAGACTCCTTTTTGTTACTAATAGGAATCATAGGGATTTCTAGGGATTTTCAAACATTTTCAGTTGAGTTACAAACATTTTCATACTTAAACTAGCCTTCTTTCAAAGCAATGTCAAGTCTTAGAAATTATAAGTTTTCACAAATTAAGACACATTAATACTTATGATCTCACCAGCTTTATAGCTGATACTCGCTTTCAAAATTACTTGTATCCTCAGGTCATCATAGACAGGTACCAATGCAAGGAGAAAGGAAGATGAAGCTTATTCAAGACTTATCTTTCATTTTGATTTATGCTTTAGTGTTTATCAAAATTTGACAGAATACAATTGTATGATAATTATTTTATTAATGCAATGGATGATGTTGTTGCTTGTTTACTACTTTACATTGTTGTTGATATTAAACATGATGTCCTCCGCCCCAGAACGTTTCCGCTGTTCTTGGTTTTGGGGTGTGACAGTCAACTCTCCTTTCTGGGAATTCTCCATGTCGAAACGTTTCAACACATTGTCTAAGTAGGTACTTTGACTAAGTCCTATTAGTCTTTTACTCCTATTTCTCAATATCCTTATCCATAGAATGTAATTAGCTTCCCCGAGGTCCTTCATGGCGAAAAACTTCCCAAGCCAGGACTTAACCTCCTGCAAGGTTGGAACATCATTTCCTATGAGAAGTATGCCATCCACATAAAACACCAGAAAGCTAACTATACTCCCACTAGCCTTGACATATACACAGGACTCATCCTTGCTTCTCAAAAAATCAAACTCATTGACTTTCTCATCGAAACAAAGATTCTGTCTGCGAGATGCTTGCTTTAATCCATAAATGGATTTATCAAGCTTACACACTCTATTAGGGTACTTCTCATCTACAAAACCATCTGGCTGAATCATGTAAACATCTTCAGCCAACTTCCCATTAAGGAAAGCAGTTTTGACATCCATCGGCCATATTTCATAATCATAAAACGCAGATATGGCTAGCATAATCCTTATAGACTTAATTTTTGCTACTGGTGAGAAGGTCTTGTCATAGTTAACTTAATGAGTTTGAGTAAAGCCCTCCACAACCAATCGCTCTTTATATGTGTGTACTTTCTCATCCATCTCGGTCTTCTTCTTGAAGATCCACTTGCACCTGACCGTCTTACGACCTGGTACATTTTCAACCAAGTTACAAACTTGATTGTCATACATGGAATGAATCTTGCTGTCCATTGCCTCTTTCCATTTAGCAAACTCAGGGCTCGCCATGGCTTCCATGAAGTTATATGGCTCATCCTAATTTACCAGCGTACTATCACTGATAAACGTATCACCTTCCGTAGTAATATAAAAACCATAAAACTCCAGTGCCATCCTTACTCGAGAGGAACGTCGAAGAGGTAATGACTCGTCAATTGGTTCAACAGGAGTTTCCTGCTCGGGTTGAGCGCTAGTATTAGAGGTTCCTTCATCGCTTAACTCTTGAAGCTCTTCAAGGTCAATTTGCCTCCCACTGTACTCTTAGAATATGAGCTCTCTCTCGTGAAAGACTCATCTCCTCGCAATGAAGACAACATTGTCACTCGGTCTATAGAAGAGATATCCAAAGGACTTTTGCGGGTAGCTGATGAAAATACAACGCTCACTACGAGGTTCGAGCTTGTCGTGAGTCTCTCGTCTTATAAAAGCCTCGCAACCCCAAACCTTGATATGTGCTAACGAGTGAACCTTCCATGTCCACATTCCGTGAGGTGTTTTGGCAACCTTCTTAGTTGGTACTAGATTAAGGATATAGGAAGCAGTCTCTAAGGCATACCCCTAGAATGAGATAGGTAACGAAGATCGACTCATCATGGAACGAACCATGTCCAAAAAGGTTCGATTATGCCTCTCAGCCACACCATTAAGTTGTGGTGTCCTAGGTGACGTCAATTGTGAAATAATTCCACATTTCTTAAGATAGTCGTGGAACTCAATACTAAGATACTCATCACCTCGATCGGATCAGAGCATCTTTATCTTCATGCCCAATTGATTCTCCACTTCTTGCTTAAACTCTTTGAACTTTTCAAAGGTTTCCGACTTGTGCTTGATTAAGTAGACATATCCATATATGCTATAATCGCCGGTAAAGGTCACGTAAAAGCGGTTAGCATCCCTTGTGGCGGATCTGAGGGTCCACACACATCGGTGTGTATGATATCCTACAAACCCTCACCTCTTTCATAAGTACCAGTGAAAGGTGACTTGGTCATCTTTCCAAGCAAACAAGATTCGCACATGTCATCTGACTCTAAGTCAAATGACTCCAACACTCCATCCTTTTGAAGTCGGGCTATGCGCTTCTTGTTAACATGTCCAAGACGACAATGCCATAAGCATGCTTTGTCCAAACCATTGGACGAATGAATATGCAACACATTATTTCCTAAGTTTTTTACAACCATCACAATTTCATATATACCATTACAAGGAAATGTTTCGAAATAAAATTTACCATTATAAAAAGCATTAAAAGATTTCATTGTTAAATGAAAATCTAAAACCTTGTTTATACAAACCATGAAAAGAAATAATGTTTCTTGCCATATCTGACGAGTAGCAACAATTATTCAAATCTAACTCTAACCCATTACTAAGCAAAAAAGAATAAACTCCAACCTTGTTGACAGGCGAAGCTTTCCTATTACCCATGATCAAGTTTATATTCCCGTGCTCCACATCCCTACTTCTTCTCAGACCCTGCAAATCAGAGAAATGTGAAAACCACATTCTGTATCAAGAATCCAAGAATTAGCGTGTGATGAGTTATTAGACAGAATAGTATAAATACCTACAAAGGATGCCTTTATCTTCCCATCCTCAATGTCCTGTAAGTATTTAGGGCAACTTCGTTTCTAGTGCCCTTTATCGTGACAGTGGAAGCACTCTGTAGCCTTTAGATTTGAACAAGGGGCAGTAGAACCACCTTTGGTCCCACTAGAAGAGGATCTATCATGGGACTTTACCTTGTAGCTCTTACAAGGAGCCTTCCTCTTCTTTCCTTTCCCTTGTCCAATTGCCAAGACAGGGGCAGTGGTAGGAGTGGGTGCAACAGACTTGCCTTTTAAACTACTCTCAGCAGTTCTTAGTAGGCCTTGAAACTTGCTCATAGTGACTTCTTCCTTGTTCATATGATAAGTCATTCTGAACAGATCACAACATGGAGGCAAAGAGTGTAGGATAATATCAATAGCAAAATTTTCATCAAAGTTGACATTCAACTTCAGCAAGCGGTCCACAAACCTTTGCATCTTTTGCAAGTGGGTCGTGATGGACTCTCCATCCTTCATCTTTGTTGTTATCATGAAGGCAATGATCGCGTACCTTTCTTGTCGAGCACTTTGATCGTAGTAGTCCTCGTAAGACTTTTGGAGTTCAACAGTCATAGTGGCAAGCATGATACACGACACCTTTGTCGTGTCCTTCTCATGTGCCCTATACTCGGTGATTTCCTGAGGAGTAGCAGTTTCTTCATTAATCTCCTTTAGCTCTTTGCTGAGGACATAATCCTTGTCCTCGTAGAGAGTGACCATGCGAATGTTACGAATCCAATCGTTGAAATTGGATCCATCGAAGATCACTCTCCCACATAAGTTCATGAGGGAAAAGGAGCCAGAAGCATTTGGGTTTGAAGCGTTGTTTGAAGCAAACATCTGAAAAGAAAGACAAGTTTCATTAGATAGAAAATCCTTAATATTACACCCAAATGAAATATTAAGGCCAACACCCAACACAATATTTCACAATTCGGAAGAGATATGCCGTAATCCAATTGAAAAATATTTAAAGGTCGGTAAATGACGATTTACCAATTTCACCACCCAAAACTAAAATTTTAAAGAATTAAGTTTTATGAAATTCCTAGATCTTTGAGATTCATTGAACTTTTCAATGGCATGTTTAAACCTCGATTATGCCCTTTAACTTTGCGACTGGGATACCGAGGATCACAAAGAAAGTGTGAATAACCATGCAAATGTGCTCGGTACTCTCAATGTCATTTATCACCTAATCAATGTGCCGGTTAACCACACACACTCCATTGATCTATGATAAACATCGAGCTACCCTTTTCCACCCTTGTTAGTCCAAGTTAATGTGCCGGTTAACCACACACACTCCATTAACGAGTTGGCAAGGTGCAAAGTGCAATTTCATGGAATAACATCATTTTCACATTTTTTCTAAAGTAACTAAGATTGGGAATTTAGAAAAAAATTGAGTTACTTTTATAATTATCATTATACTTTTTAATGAGAATTAATGTCCTATCCTACCCGTTCGGCTAATGGCCCTCCACCAATTAAGGAAGCGGTCGGTGAGAGTGGACAACCATTCAACCGCCATTTTATAGGCGGTTTCCTTATACCCCCTTATAGGTCGGCTTTGCGAATGAGGCCTACTAACGGTAAGACTGACCGTCTTATATATATATATATATATATATATATATATATATATATATATTAATCTTTTAATATTATAATAGTATAAGGGTTGAATTTTAGACTTTTAAATTCTAGAGTTTAGACTTTAATGTTTCATAATTAAGACTTTTCAAATTCCAAAACTTGAGGACAAGTTTTAAGAACCTTTCAAAGACCTCTTGAATCAATTTGATAACTATTAAATTAATCATATAATTAAATATATCACAAAATTGACCTATTCTAATTCCATATGGCAAGATGATTCAAATCAAATTCTATAAATAATTAATTTTTCACAAAATCAAGTAATTATCTTAAAATTTGACAATCATCATTCAATTGGATGAGGATAATCATTACCTTCTTAGAAAAATCAAAATTTATCAATAAAAAAGTTTGTGGTAATGATCCTAATCCAAAACTGGCAAAAAACTCGAAAAAACTACAAACAAATGATCCAACTCGTCGAGCTAGGCAATGGACTCATCGAGTTGGCTCAACTTAGGATCAACTAGTAGAGTTCCTTCACAGGACTCGACGAGCCTAGCAATCAGTGGCCAAAAATGAAATTTTCCCAGCTTTGAAAATAACACAATTGCATAAATAATACAGAAAACACCCTAAGCTCTGATACCACTGATGGGTTTTGAGCACTATAACATCTTTATCGTACACATACAACCCTAATGCTTTGGATCTAGGATTTCTCAAGTTATACATGCAATTTCATTTTATCCAAATCATATACCCTAGCTAGCATGCAATTAAAGATATACAACATAAAAACTAGTTAGATGAATACCTATTAGTTGTAGCTTGTAATCCTTGGACTTTCAAGAGCTTAGTACCTCAAGTGTGATACCTCTAATGTGCTACAAACACCAAAAGAAAGAGGAGGCCTGTGAGAGAGATGTTAGGAAGCACCAAAATCAGCTAGGGTTTCGCTATGAAATAGAGTGGCCGATTTTAGGGAGCTAGGGGCTCAATTTATAGTGTGGAGTCATTAGGGTTTCATACATAAAACCCTAAAACCTTTGGTATTCCAATGATCCGTATGATAGGCCCTTTAGACTAACTTCTTCATGGACTCTCTCATAGATTTAGCCCATCCCTAATTAACATGGATCATTAGCCCAAACTATAAATATTACTAATTTACCTAATCAGTCCCTATAAATTAGTCAGTCTCTTTTGATCACTAAATTAATTCCAAATTACTTCTTGATCAATACTAGTTATATAATATGATTTATCAATTAATATATTATTCTTATAATATATTAATAAATCAAAAATAACATCTTTCTCAAATATCCATCCTATCAAATTGCTCCGGTGAAGACAACCCAAAAGGGTCATGCTACTATCGGGTCAAGTACATACCAATTATAGTTATGAGCTTAGACACCTAATCCAATAGGTATAACTCTTCTTCCGACTCTGAGCTGTCTGGAGCCTACTCCAAACCTGCTGTATCAACTCAGTGGTCTTGAGTACCACTTTAGTACTCCCCGTAACCCACTGACCGACCTCGACCTAACATATCGGGTTCCTGTATTTCCTCCCGTAGAGCATCTCAAAAAGAGGTCAATCGATGATGGCGTGATAGATGTTGTTATATGAAAATTCTGCTAATGGAAGATACATATCCCAACTCCCACCAAAGTCTAAAACAAATGCCAGAAACATATCCTCTAGAGTCTGAATACTCCGCTCGCTCTGATTATTGTTCTGCGGATGGAATGTTGTGCTGAAATGGAGACAGGTACACAACTCGTCATGAAACGTCTTCCAAAACCTGGAAGTAAACCGAACATCTCTATCTAAAACCACGGAAACCGACACCCAATGACGTGCCACCACCTCCCTGATATAAATCTCACTCAATTTCTCTGTAGAAATACTCCTAAATCGGAATGAAGTGTGCGCTCCTGGTCAACTAATCCACGATGACCCAATTCAAATCCACTCCATGCACAGTCCAAGGTAACTTTGTGATGAAATCCTTGGTAATATCCTCCCATTTCTACACGGGAATATCCAATGACTGTATCTTGACGTGAGGTTGTTGATGCTCGACCTTGACTTTCCTGCAAGTCAAGCACCTGTCCACATACCATGCCACATCCCGCTTCATGCAGACCCACCAATAATCAGGATGAAGATCCATATACATCTTCGTCTCCCTAGGATGAATGGAGAACCTAGACTTGTGCGCCTCCTCCATCAGAACCTGATGCACACTGCCCTAATTCGGAACCCAAACCCATCGATGAAGAGTGAACAACCCACATCTATCATAATCGAAGGAAGCCACATGACCCATAATTCATTCACTTTTCAGGTGCTCTTCCTTCATAGCCTCAACCTGAGCCTCACGAATCCGCTCTAATAGTGGAGTAATCAATGTCATCCTCAAACATATATCCCTAATCGGATCCACGACCGCCTTGCGGTTGAGAGCATTGGCCACTACATTGGCCTTCCTTGGGTGATAAAGGATATCACAATCATAATCCTTTACCACATCCAACCACTAGCGCTGCCTCATGTTCAGATTTTGCTTATTCATTAGATACCTCAGGCTCTAGTGATCTGTGTAAATAGTACAACGGACCCCATAGAGGTAATTACGACAAATATTGAGGTCGAAAACCACGCCCCCAACTCTAAATCATGTGTCAGATAATTTGCCTTATGAGGCTTCAGCTACCTCGAAGTGTAAGCGATCACGCAACCCCTCTGCATCAACACTGCCCCAAACCCGTGATCGATGCATCACAATAAACCACAAAATCCTCAACACCCTCCGGAAGGGTCAAAATCGATTCCTCACACAACTGTTTTCTCAAGGTCTCAAAAACTGCATGTTGCTCAGGTCCCCAACAAAATGTATCCGTCTTCTTTGTCAAGCAAGTCAAGGGAACAACTATCTTCGATCACCAACAACATCATAAAATAGTTTGTCCTCCTCAAATTCAGCACCTTCAACTTCCAACTCTTCTTGTTTTTCTGTATAGGCCGCCTAGAAAATAAAAATAATATAAGTTAAAAGATCTCAGAGTTATGAACGATATTATGGACTAGCTAAAATATAACAGTTTAACATTGAAATGAATATTACATGAATTTGATTATCTTTTTCATTTGTGAAAGTGACTCCATCGTGATTCTTCGTGTGTATGTATACAGGAACAATTCACTATAGGGTGGATCACGTCCTAATTTCCTCTTCTGCATAAATACCATAAAATGTAAAATATACAGATAAACATATATAAACATTGATATGATGTACCATAAAAAGAATTACCAAATCAGAAGCTATCTTCAAATGACTTGCAGATCCAATCGTATGTGTAGGTTTTGCTACTCCATCAGCCACATCGTTACACTTATTTTTCTTGTTTTGCTCATATTTTAGCTTGTATTCATCTGTATTCCGTTTTAATTGCTAGGAGTTCCAGACTTCCTGTGGAATATGAGCTGGTTTAAATCCATGTTTGTTTCTTTTTGGGCTTTGCATGTTGAAGAGATATTGACCATAACTTTGTGCCGCTTTCCTTGCCCAAGCTTGCCTCACCAGCGAGTCTATTGTTTCATCCCAACAACATTTTTTCTACACATTAACAATATAAACACAAATTTAATTGTAAATGTTTACCAAACAACAATTTATCACATATAGTTAATTAACTGAAACTCCTCTCGATATAATTCGTGCATTTCTTTGGTTACTTTTCCCCAAGCATACCCTTATGGATCTACTCTTTGTAAAAAGGACCAACTAATAAAGTGTGCATAAGGGCCTGGTGGCATGAGCCTGCAAGAAATCATGTTATGTGTTAAGTTTTGAATTGATATGTATGTGTAAACCAAAAGGTTATACATAGAAAAAGTTGTAAGATATGATTGGTAACTCATGTTTTTTCTAAACATGAACAGCTAAACGTCCATCTGGTCAACAATCTTAAGAGGAATTATTTTCACCTTGTACATTTTCCAGTACAGATCCATTCATGGTTGGTTGTGTTGGTGATGGGGTAGATTCTTGGATAAGTGTTGTTGATGGGGTATATTCTAGGACAATTGTTAGGATAAATGTAGATGTGGTAGTTCCTTTACTTAAGGAGGATGTGGTAATTATTGTAGTGGTAGATGAAGGTTTTGAGGTTGTGGTAGTAGATATAGGTGTTGATGATGTGGTAGTGGGTGTCGGTGTTGAGGATGGTTTAGATGATGTAGGTGCTGAAGTTTTGGTTATTTATGTAAGTGTTGAGGATTGTATTGTTCTAGTTTCGGAGGTTTTAGATGTATTTGCTAAGGATGGTGTGGATGTTGTAAGTGATGCCAAGGATGTGGTAGTCATGGTTGGTGTTAATGATTTAGGTTTATGGGTTTTGTTGGTAGATGTTATAGGTGTATTGGATGAGGTTATTTGTAACGCCCGTGTTTCTAGGCTTGCCATTTTTAGCAATGTAATAGTGTAGGTTAGCCATTGTAACCCCAATTTGAAATAATAAAATGTATTATTTGTGAATTTGTGTATTATGTGAGTTATGTGTTTATTTGCTTAATTATGTGATCTAATTAAATTAAGAATAAAATAAGCATCAAAATTAAAGTATTAGATAAGCCCGATATCTTTGCATAAAGATGTAGTGGTGGAAACAAGGATTCCGGAGATATAAGGAATGCCAAAATCCGAGTTATAACGAAGAAGTTATGACCTGTCGAAGTTTCGCGACGGAACCGGCACGACGCCGAGTGACGTAAAATATGAATTTAAGATAGAGCGATATTTAGCCTTAGCGATCTAAACGAAAGTCGTAGATTTCGTTAAACCGAGAGCGTGCATAAAAGGAACGCCCAAATCTGACTTCGTATGAGGAAGTTATGATTTTTCTAAGTTTTGACTTAGCAGTATGTAGCCCAAATACTCGATTCGAGATCGAGCAATTTCTAGCCGAAACAATCTAAACGAGAATCGAAGATCTCGTTGTTAGTAGCGAAACGATGAAAAGATAGGCGAGAACGGACATCGGACGAAGAAGTTATGATTTTATAACGAAGTTTTCCTGTCCGAGCCTTCTAAAAATAATTAATAAAAAAATAAAAGTCAAAATTAGCCGAAGAAGTCTAAACGAAAGTTGTAGAGCGCAGTCTCACCTTCGCGTGGATATAAAGAACGTCGAAAACGGAGTTCGTATGAAGAAGATATGAATTTTTGAAGTTTAATAAATATTTAATTTTTATTTTTATTTTAACCCCCGATATTATCCGAAGAGAAGCGAGGCGGTCTATCCGAAGTACGCAGCGCGTACTGCTGTACGCCCCGCGTATAGCGTAGGGCACTCGAGTTCTGCGGAGTAGTGAGTCGTAAGCGATGACGTAGAGGGGCCCGGTGACGCAAGCGCTGACGACCACCGAGGCGTACGCCCCGCGTAGCCTCGTACGCCCCGCGTACGTGCGAGGGTTCAGCACCTATAAAAGGAGATCCGAAGCAGCCGAGTTTCTTTTGCAAATTCCCTCATCCTCTCTAGCCCTTTGCCTCGTTTTGCGTGCCGATTGTACCCCGAAGCCCCGGTATTATTCCCGAGCCCCGAAGCGAGATCCGAAGCCCCGAGAATCCCGAAGAGCGTTATTCCCGAGCCGAAGCCCTGCCCGCGAGGAGCCGGTTTTTGTGAAGATCTTCCAGATCTGCGGAGAGACGCTACTTCTATAAGCCGTAGTACTGTCGGATCATCTTCTGATCAATGTGAGTGTGTAGTTATTTTCTCTCCAACACAATATTATGAAGTATTTAATATAAAATACGTGCTACGTGTATATATTTTGTGGTTATATGTGTGAATGTATATTCTCTATGAAATACGTGTTATGTGTGTATGCCTCATCTGTTATGTGGAATGTGTATTGATTTAAAGCATGCTATACAGTTTTTTTTTTTTAAACAATGTAAAAAAAAATGTATATTTTTATCTACTAATATGTTGGGTAGAACATGGGTAGATAATTGGTGTGAAATAAACAGATGAGAGGCCTCGGTGTTATTGGTGTTATTCTAGTCATTCAGCAGAGTATGGATGACGACCACGGACTATTCTAGACTGTCCTGTGGAACACTAGCAGGCTCATTACCTGTAGGTGTTGTGAACGACGTGTTCACCGGTGTACTCTATCCCCCACATGGTTGCCTTTAGGACACTTATTGTTGAGGAAGCCCCTTTGCAGTAATGTCCGTCCCGATGAAAATCCTGAAATAAGTTCCTTATAATAGACGTTATTTTTAGGAACGTAAGGTGAGGATAACGGGAATGGGTAATCGGGTTTATTGTTGATTGATGAAATTAAATATAATTATTGTGGGTTTGAAAACCCTATATGCTCACCAGGCTCCCAAGCCTGACCCACTCAGTTGATTTGTATTACAGGAAGTGGCGCAAGAGCTTAAGATGGGCGAATCATCAAGTCATTTTGTTTACAAGTCTGCATATGTATATATTTGTTGAACGACTTGTAATATCATCGTTTATGCTTTATGATCTATATCGGAACATGACATCCCGACTTTTGATTATGAAATGAAATCATATTTCTATATGAAATGTTTTGATAAATATCTAATTTATCATGTTTTGTTTTTGGGAACAAATTCCGCATCTCTTTTAAAATCAAACGGATTTACTCTGAAAATGTTTTAAAAAGCATAAATGAAATCGGTCTTTTCTGGCCGAGATTTTGGGGATGTCACAGTTGGTATCAGAGCATTAGTTTAAGCGAACTAGGAATTTGTAGGATTTCTAGACTTAAACTTAAGATGCTAAATGGAGATTGGGAGGTGTGTGTCTGATAAATTTAGACACGAGCACTAGTTTCTTTTAGGAGAGTTGCCTAAAATGCTTTTATGTGCTAAATGTTATATGTTGCCATATATGATATTATTTGTTCGGATCTACGGTTTGTTGCCAATCGGATCTGAAGGTTTATGTGTTTAGGATTCTAAGCGTATGTATACGATATTAGAACTAGCATGTAATCGTTTGGAGTAATAAGGTGAAATTATTCGGTGTGTAGATAAAAAAAAATGGTGAGAACAAGAAGCGGAGTTGGAAATGCTTATGAAAACAGGAATCAACCGCCTGTAAATCAACAAGTACCTGTCGTAGCTGATGCACCTGAGCCGATAACAATGGCTGGTGTACAAATGATGATTCAAATGATGTTGGATCGTCAGATGGAAGAAACCAGACGCCTGCTTAAGCAGAATCGTGAAGAACCGTCAATTCAAGCGGAAGAGCCCGAGGAGAATGGAGGGCAGTCTGAAGGAGAAAACTTTAGTGGGATCATTGGTCAAGACGAACAACCAGTGGTTAGACGCAATAACCAGTATGGAGGAAATGATGGTCGTGGGTGCAAGTATAAGGATTTCATGGCATCCAAACCACCATGTCTATCCGGAAGCCCGACGCCGGTGCAAGTTATGGACTGGGTCTCCGAAATGGAGACTATTTTTGAAAGTTGCGAATGCAGCAACAGGCAGAAGACCGCTCTTGCGATCCCTCTGCTAAAATCTGGCGTGTTGAGTTGGTGGAAGCTGTTAGCTGACTCTATGCCCAAGGGAGAAGCAAGCAAAATGTCTTGGGAAGACTTTGTGGAACAACTAAAACTGCAATACTGCTCCGAGCAGGACCTTCTGGAAATCAGTAATGAGTTTCAGAATTTAAAGAAAGGGAAATTGAGCGTTACTGAATACGCTGCAAGTTTCACAGAAAAGATGAAGTTTATCCCATATTTGGTGCCTACAGAACTCTCTAAGGTCAACAAGTTTGCCCTTGGACTACCAGCGGACTATGGTCCAATGGTTAAGCAAGCAACCACATTGAAAGCCGCCATCTGGGCTGCTAGAAATGTTGAGACCCAGATCAGGGAAAAAGGTCTGGAAAGGTCAGAGGTTGGCGAGAAAAGGAAAATCGATGGATTTTCAGGGTCCAGTAAGAAAAGTAAATTCTCGAAGTCTAGTTCGAGAGGAAGTGGAGGAAAGGTAGAGGCGAAATGGTGCGACAAGTGCAAGAAGAAGCATTATGGGAAGTGTGGCGGGGAAACCACCTGCTTCAAATGTGGAAAGCTAGGGCATTATGCCAACGACTGCACCTTCACCAAGAATGTTTGTTATGGTTGTGGTGAAGAGGGGCACATCTCAAGGGATTGTCCGAAAAAGAAGGAAGCAGCAAGACCCAACATTCCGCCAAAGCCAAAGGCGAGAGCATTCCAGATGACACTGGAAGCTGCTAAAGATGAAGCTGATGTCGCTTCAGGTACCTTTCTCGTTAAAAAATTGCCTGCCCAAATTTTATTTGATTCTGGAGCCAACTACTCCTTTATATCGCATGAATTTGGTAGAAAACTAGCTTTGCCTGTTGATAGACTAGATAATGCCTTATTAGTCGAAGTTGCTAGTGGCAAGTTTGTACCTGTTAGCCATCGTATGAAAAACATCTTAATTGATCTGAATGGGAATAAGTTCCACGAGGAATTATTGCCTATCGGACTTAACGGTTTCGACATCGTTTTGGGAATGGATCGGCTTAGCGCCAATGATGCTGAAATCTTATGCAAGAAGAAAATAGTGAAAGTGAATCCACCTGGGAAGGAATCGTTTATGGTGTACGGAGATAAACGCAGAGTAAACTCTGGAATCATTTCTCTAATGAAAGCCAGAAAATGTTTAACCAAGGGGTGTACATCATACTTAGCATTTGTGATCGATGCTAAGAAGGAAAAGAAGGTGATGCAAAATATTCCTGTTGTGTGTGATTATCCGGAAGTATTTCCCGAAGATCTTCCTGGATTACCGCCCGATCGACAAGTAGAATTTCGTATCGACTTGTTGTCCGGAACAACGCCAATTGCAAAAGCACCTTATCGATTAGCACCGACGGAGATGAAGGAGCTAATGATGCAACTTCAGGAGTTATTGGACAAGGGTTTCATTAGACCTAGTTCATCACCCTGGGGAGCTCCGGTGTTATTCGTAAAGAAGAAAGATGGAAGCATGAGGATGTGCATTGATTACCGAGAGCTGAATAAGGCAACAATAAAGAATAGATATCCGTTGCCAAGGATTGATGACCTATTCGATCAACTACAAGGTTCCAGTTATTTTTCAAAGATCGACCTGAGGTCAGGATATCATCAGCTGAAAGTAAGGGAGCAGGATATAGAGAAGACCGCATTCAGAACGCGATATGGACACTATGAGTTCTTGGTTATGTCGTTTGGACTAACCAATGCTCCAGCAGCATTCATGGATTTAATGAACAGAGTTTGTAATCCGTTCCTTGATAAATCTGTGATAGTGTTCATAGATGACATTCTGATTTATTCAAAAAGCCAAGAGGAGCATGGCAGACACTTACGAGAAGTGTTAGAAGTCTTGAAGAAGGAGAATTTGTATGCGAAATTCTCCAAATGTGATTTCTGGATTCGTGAAGTCCAATTTTTGGTTCACGTGGTCAACCAAGAAGGGATAATGGTTGATCCAGCGAAGATCGAAGCTGTGATGAAGTGGGAACAACCGAAAAGTCCCACGGAGATCCGAAGCTTTTTGGGATTAGCCGGATATTACCGAAGGTTTATCCAAGGCTTTTCTTCGATCGCTAGTCCATTAACAGCTTTGACCCACAAAGGAGCTACTTATGCTTGGAATGATAAGCATAAAGAAGCATTCGAGAAGCTAAAGAAGAAACTATGCGAGGCACCGATACTTTCTCTACCCGATGGGGTTGAAGACTTCGCTGTTTATAGCGATGCGTCTGGGGTTGGATTGGGTTGCGTTTTGACCCAAAGGGATAAGGTGATCGCATATGCGTCTCGACAACTGAAAGAGCATGAAAAGAACTACCCGACTCATGATTTGGAGTTGGCAGCGGTAGTTTTCGCACTGAAAATATGGAGGCATTACCTCTATGGCACGAAGTGCAAACTTTTCACTGATCATAAGAGTCTCCAATATCTCTTTAGTCAGAAAGAATTGAATATGAGGCAACGACGCTGGCTGGAATTACTTAAAGACTACGACTGCGAGATACTTTACCACCCCGGTAAGGCCAATATTGTTGCTGATGCTCTCAGTCGGAAGGTCAATCTTGAAAAGAAAAGGCCAAGAGCGTTGAGAATTGAAGTTGTCTCGACTATTTTGGAAAGTATAAAGAAAGCTCAAAGCGAAGCTTCTGAGAAAAATGACCGGAAGGAGGAACGTTTGGGCAAAACGTTGGTGTTCGGCATAAACAGTCACGGACTAAAGGTATTCCAAGATCGAATTTGGATACCGAAGACAGGAGGAGTCAGGGATCTTCTGATGGAAGAAGCTCACAAAACCATGTACTCGATTCATCCCGGTAGCACAAAAATGTATAGGGACCTAAAACCCTATTATTGGTGGCCGACGATGAAGCTCGACATTGCGAAGTACGTGGCCGAGTGTGTGACATGTGCAAGAGTCAAGGCACAACATCAGAAACCATACGGGAGTTTAGAACCTTTACCTGTGCCTATGGGTAAATGGGAAGACATTGCTATGGATTTTGTCACTAAACTGCCCAGGACAAGGAATGGTCACGACATGATTTGGGTGATCGTTGATCGATTCACTAAGAGTGCGCATTTCATAGCAGCCAACGAGAAATGGTCTATGGAAAAGCTTGCGAATTCTTACGTGAAGGAAATTGTGAGGCTTCACGGTGTTCCGTTAACGATTGTGTCGGATCGTGACAGTCGTTTCACCTCACGATTTTGGAAAAGTCTACAAGAGGAATTGGGTACCAAGTTGTGTTTAAGTACAGCTTACCATCCGCAGACTGATGGTCAGAGCGAAAGAACGATACAAACACTTGAGGATATGCTGAGAGCGTGTACCTTGGAATTCCTAGGTAATTGGGATGAACATTTACCTTTGGTAGAATTTTCGTATAATAATAGTTTTCACTCGAGCATAAAGATGGCACCTTATCAAGCATTGTATGGACAGAAGTGTCGTACGCCGTCTTGTTGGCTTGAGGCTGGGGAAAAGCAGTTTATGGGACCGGAGATAGTCCATCAAACGGCTGAAAAGTTGAGAATAATTAGGGAAAGAATGTTAGCAGCTCAGGACCGTCAAAAAAAGCTATGCTGACAAAAAGCGAAGACCGATGACTTTTGAAGTTGGAGATTCGGTTTTGCTTAAAGTCTCGCCGTGGAAGGGACTTATAAGATTTGGTAAAAGGGGAAAGTTAAGTCCAAGGTTTATTGGACCGTTTAAAGTTCTTCAGAGGATTGGGAACCAAGCTTACAAGCTCGAACTACCAGAAGAACTGAATGGAATTCATAACACTTTTCATGTGTGTTACTTGAGGAAGTTCACGGGAGGAGTTCCCGACATAATTCCACTTTCGGAGTTGAGGATCGATGAGAACAAAAGGTTGATTGAGGAACCGGAGGCAATCGTTGACCGAAAGACTAAGAAGTTGCGACGTAAGATGGTTGAGTTAGTGCTTGTCCGATGGAAACACACGAATGGGCCGAATCTCACCTGGGAAACGGAGAGTGACATGATGAGTCACTATCCGCATTTGTTTGCTGGTGTGTGATTCCGGGGACGGAATCATTCTAAGGTGGAGAGAATTGTAACGCCCGTGTTTCTAGGCTTGCCATTTTTAGCAATGTAATAGTCTAGGTTAGCCATTGTAACCCCAATTTGAAATAATAAAATGTATTATTTGTGAATTTGTGTATTATGTGAGTTATGTGTTTATTTGCTTAATTATGTGATGTAATTAAATTAAGAATAAAATAAGCATCAAAATTAAAGTATTAGATAAGCCCGATATCTTTGCATAAAGATGTAGTGGTGGAAACAAGGATTCCGGAGATATAAGGAATGCCAAAATCCGAGTTATAACGAAGAAGTTATGACCTGTCGAAGTTTCGCGACGGAACCGGCACGACGCCGAGTGACGTAAAATATGAATTTAAGATAGAGCGATATTTAGCCTTAGCGATCTAAACGAAAGTCGTAGATTTCGTTAAACCGAGAGCGTGCATAAAAGGAACGCCCAAATCTGACTTCGTATGAGGAAGTTATGATTTTTCTAAGTTTTGACTTAGCAGTATGCAGCCCAAATACTCGATTCGAGATCGAGCAATTTCTAGCCGAAACAATCTAAACGAGAATCGAAGATCTCGTTGTTAGTAGCGAAACGATGAAAAGATAGGCGAGAACGGACATCGGACGAAGAAGTTATGATTTTATAACGAAGTTTTCCTGTCCGAGCCTTCTAAAAATAATTAATAAAAAAATAAAAGTCAAAATTAGCCGAAGAAGTCTAAACGAAAGTTGTAGAGCGCAGTCTCACCTTCGCATGGATATAAAGAACGTCGAAAACGGAGTTCGTATGAAGAAGATATGAATTTTTGAAGTTTAATAAATATTTAATTTTTATTTTTATTTTAACCCCCGATATTATCCGAAGAGAAGCGAGGCGGTCTATCCGAAGTACGCAGCGCGTACTGCTGTACACCCCGCGTATAGCGTAGGGCACTCGAGTTCTGCGGAGTAGTGAGTCGTAAGCGATGACGTAGAGGGGCTCGGTGACGCAAGCGCTGACGACCACCGAGGCGTACGCCCCGCGTAGCCTCGTATGCCCCGCGTACGTGCGAGGGTTCAGCACCTATAAAAGGAGATCCAAAGCAGCCGAGTTTCTTTTGCAAATTCCCTCATCCTCTCTAGCCCTTTGCCTCGTTTTGCGTGCCGATTGTACCCCGAAGCCCCGGTATTATTCCCGAGCCCCGAAGCGAGATCCGAAGCCCCGAGAATCCCGAAGAGCGTTATTCCCGAGCCGAAGCCCTGCCCGCGAGGAGCCGGTTTTTGTGAAGATCTTCCAGATCTGCGGAGAGACGCTACTTCTATAAGCCGTAGTACTGTCGGATCATCTTCTGATCAATGTGAGTGTGTAGTTATTTTCTCTCCAACACAATATTATGAAGTATTTAATATAAAATACGTGCTACGTGTATATATTTTGTGGTTATATGTGTGAATGTATATTCTCTATGAAATACGTGTTATGTGTGTATGCCTCATCTGTTATGTGGAATGTGTATTGATTTAAAGCATGCTATACAGTTTTTTTTTTTAAACAATGTAAAAAAAAATGTATATTTTTATCTACTAATATGTTGGGTAGAACATGGGTAGATAATTGGTGTGAAATAAACAGATGAGAGGCCTCGGTGTTATTGGTGTTATTCTAGTCATTCAGCAGAGTATGGATGACGACCACGGACTATTCTAGACTGTCCTGTGGAACACTAGCAGGCTCATTACCTGTAGGTGTTGTGAACGACGTGTTCACCGGTGTACTCTATCCCCCACATGGTTGCCTTTAGGACACTTATTGTTGAGGAAGCCCCTTTGCAGTAATGTCCGTCCCGATGAAAATCCTGAAATAAGTTCCTTATAATAGACGTTATTTTTAGGAACGTAAGGTGAGGATAACGGGAATGGGTAATCGGGTTTATTGTTGATTGATGAAATTAAATATAATTATTGTGGGTTTGAAAACCCTATATGCTCACCAGGCTCCCAAGCCTGACCCACTCAGTTGATTTGTATTACAGGAAGTGGCGCAAGAGCTTAAGATGGGCGAATCATCAAGTCATTTTGTTTACAAGTCTGCATATGTATATATTTGTTGAACGACTTGTAATATCATCGTTTATGCTTTATGATCTATATCGGAACATGACATCCCGACTTTTGATTATGAAATGAAATCATATTTCTATATGAAATGTTTTGATAAATATCTAATTTATCATGTTTTGTTTTTGGGAACAAATTCCGCATCTCTTTTAAAATCAAACGGATTTACTCTGAAAATGTTTTAAAAAGCATAAATGAAATCGGTCTTTTCTGGCCGAGATTTTGGGGATGTCACATTATTGGTATTGGGAAGTCGATTTTTTCATATTGTAATTTTCTGCTTATGAATTTTGCAGTTGAAGTCCTGTTGCGATTCAAAACCTGTAGTGCAATGAATTTAGTTGGCTTCACACCGGATGCTTCTTTTGCTTTCAAGTTCAACATATTTATTGCTTAAAAATAAACAAAAAATTGTAGTCAATACCAATGTATTAAAGATGATAAAATACTGATGAGAAGAGAGAACAAACAAACAATAAAAATAAATTATATATGAAGGAATTCCTACGCATGCAAACTATTGAATACAACCAAAACCAATTTACTTGTAATTTAAGATGCTAATATACATGAAGATGATCAGATACCAAGAAAAGATCATCACGACAACAATAAATTAAATAAAAATAAATTTTAGATGAGTGAAAACCTATATCGCCAAAGTCAGTGCACAAATGTATAATGACCAAAGATTTCGATCAATTAGCCGCCGGAGATGATGATTACAGAAAATGTAAACCCTATTGCTAATCAGTAAACTTACCCTAATATGCAGCCTAAACGTGTGTATCTTGGAGGGAAAGGAATTACGAAATATTTTGAAGCTCCGCTAATGAAAAATTCGAACTGTGCTAGTTAGCGCTAAATATTTAGTAACTTAAATTTATTAAATTAGTTCTAGATTGATAGATAGGGTATATACATATAACGTCAAGAAAGAACATAGACTAACGAGGTGTTCATAGCATAATTTTAATTTAAAATTATAAACGAGGATAAAACATTAATAAACTATACATCTTTATGCGGTTATGTTTGAACCAAAATTTATATATAAAAGATGTACAGGTCATGTCAATATATATGATAGTTGCTTATGGTGTCATGGTATCACCCATGGATGACATATGAGTCATTGGTCAACATGGTAGTTAGTTATGGTGTCATTGTATAACCCATGGATGACATATGGGTCATTGGTGAAAATGGGACTTGATTATGGTGTCATGGTAACACCCATGGATGACATATGGGCCATTGGTCAACATGATAGTTTATTATCGTGTCATCGTAACACCCATGGATGACATATGGGTGATTGGTCAACATGGTAGTTGACTATGGTGGCATGGTATCACCCATGGGTAACATATGGGTCATTGGTCAACATGGTAGTTGATTATCGTTTCATTATAACACCTATGGATGGCATATGGGTCATAGGTCAAAATAGGAGTTGATTATGGTGTCATAGTAACACCCTTAGATGACATACGGGTCCTTGGTCAACATGGTAGTTGATTATGGTGTCATGGTATCACCCATGGATGACATATGGGTTATTGGTTAACAATGTAGTTGATTATTGTGTTATCGTAACACCCATGGATGATATATTGGTCATTGGCAAAATGGTAGTTGATTATGGTGTCATGGTAACTCCCATGGATGACATATGAGTCATTGGTCAACATGGTCGTTGCTTATGGTGTCTTGGTATCACCCATGGATGACATATGGGTCATTGGTCAAAGTGGGAGTTGATTATGGTGTCATGGTAACACCCATGGATGACATATGGGTCATTGGTCAAAATAGGAGTTGATTATGGTGTCATGGTAACACTCATGGATGACATATGAGTCATTGGTCAACATGCTAGTTGATTATGGTGTCATGGTTTCACCCATGGATAACATACGGGTCATTGGTCAACATGGTAGTTGATTATCGTGTCATCGCAACACCCATGGATTACATACGGGTCATTGGTCAAAATATGAATTGATTATGGTGTCATGGTAACACCAATGGATGACATATAGGTCATTGGTCAACATGGTAATTGATTATGGTATCATGGTATCACCCATGGATGACATATGGGTCGTTGGTTAACATGGTAGTTGATTATCGTGTCATTGTAACACCCGTGGATGACATATAGGTCATTGGTCAACATGGTAGTTGATTATGCTATCATGGTATCGCCCATGGATGTCATATGGGTCATTGGTCAACATGGTAGTGGATTATCATGTCATCGTAACACCCATGGATGACATATGGGTCTTTGGTCAAAATATGAGTTGATTATGGTGCCATGGTAACACCCATGGATGACATATGAGTCATTGGTCAACATGGTAGTTGATTATGGTGTCTTGGTATCACCCATGGATGACATATGGGTCATTGGTCAACCTGGTAGTTGATTATGGTGTCATGGTAACACCCATGGATGACATATGGGCCATTGGTCTAAATGGTAGTTGATTATGGTGTCATGGTAACACCTATGGATGACATATGGGTCATTGTCAACATGGTAGTTGTTTATGGTGTCATGGTATCACCCATAGATGACATATGGGTCATTGGTCAAAATGGGAGTAGATTATGGTGTCATGGTAACACCCATGGAAGACATATGGGTCATTGGTCAACATGATAGTTGATTATGGTGTCATGGTATCACCCATGGATGTCGATTATCGTGTCATCGTAACACCCATGGATGGCATATGGGTCATTGGTCAAAATAGTAGTTGATTATGGTGTCATGGTAACACCCATGGATGACATATGGGTCATTGGTCAATATGGTAGTTGCTTATGGTGTCATGGTATCACCCATGGATGACGTATGGGTCATTGGTCAACATGGTAGTTGATTATGGTGTCATGGTAACACTCATGGATGACATATAGGTCATTGGTCAACATAGTAGTTGATTATGGTGTCATGGTATCACCTATTGATGACATATGGATCATTGGTTAACATGATAGTTGATTATCGTGTCATCGTAACACCCATGGATGGTACATGGGTCATTGGTCAACATGGTAGTTCCTTATGGTGTCATGGTATCACCCATGGATGACATATGGGTCATTGGTCAACGTGGTAGTTGATTATGGTGTCATGGTATCACCCATGGATGTCATATGGGTCATTGGTCAACATGGTAGTGGATTATCATGTCATCGTAACACCCATGGATGACATATGGCTCTTTGGTCAAAATAGGAGTTGATTATGGTGTCATAGTAACACCTATGGATGACATATGGGTCATTGAACAACATGGTAGTTGATTATGGTGTCATGGTATCACCTATGGATGACATATGGGTCATTGGTCAACATGGTAGTTGATTATGGTGTCATGGTAACACCCATGGATGATATATGGGTCATTGGTCTAAATGGTAGTTGATTATGGTGTCATGGTAACACCTATGGATGACATATGGGTCATTGGTCAACATGGTAGTTGTTTATGGTGTCATGGTATCACCCATGGATGACATATGGGTCATTGGTCAAAATTTGAGTAGATTATGGTGTCATGGTAACACCCATGGAAAACATATGGGTCATTGGTCAACATGATAGTTGATTATGGTGTCATGATATCACCCATGGATGTTGATTATCGTGTCATCGTAACACCCATGTATGGCATATGGGTCATTGTTCAAAATGGTAGTTGATTATGGTGTCATGGTAACACCCATGGATGACATATGGGTCATTGGTCAATATGGTAGTTGCTTATGGTGTCAAGGTATCACCCATTGATGACATATGGGTCATTGGTCAACATGGTAGTTGATTATGGTGTCATGGTAACACTCATGGATGACATATAGGTCATTGGTCAACATAGTAGTTGATTATGGTGTCATGGTATCTCCCATGGATGACATATGGATCATTGGTCAACATGGTAGTTGATTATCGTGTCATCGTAATACCCATGGATGACATATGGGTCATTGGTCAACATGGTAGTTGCTTATGGTGTCATGGTATTACCTGTGGATGACATATGGGTCATTAGTCAACATTGTAGTTGTTTATGGTGTCATGGTAACACCCATGGATGACATATTGGTCATGGTTGTGATGGTAAAATGTGGTAGTTGGTAGATTAAAAAGGCATATATCAATTGTATTGGCTGTGTATTAAAATAGAAATTTAATTTTATTTTAATTATGATTTTTGACAAAACTACCCTTACTAATTAAATATGAGTCATTGTATGTATGAGGACAATCTGATAATTTTATTATAGAATATCTTATAGGTGCCATAATGTTTTCCGACGAAACACGTCGTTTCAGTTCTTCAGTCTTATTTCAGTCACTAGCAAACAACCCCAATTTCAAAATTCCGACAGTCTAAAAACACTAAAATCGTTTTCGCAGAATTGTTGTCTTATTAAAGGTTTGTTATTATGGAAGCCAGTACTTCTTTGAAGAAGCAATCAAGAAATCAAAGGAAATCGCTAACAGACATGCCATTGGAAGTGATGGAGAAGGTAATAGTCGACTTGGGAAAAATTTCAACTGTCGAGAGTTTCAAGATGAAGAGTGTGTAAGTTTTGTCTTCGACCATTCTATTTCACGAGTGTATTTGAGTTGTCTTTACATTTTGGAGCGAATATTGTGTTTCGTTTGCGGTTGCAGATTCTTCAGCAAGGCAGGAAAAACGGATGAATTATATAAATATATGGAGCTAGATGGATTACGTTTTCGTGGTTGGTCTGACCATAAACATTCAGTTGCCAACAAATGCATAGAGATGAGAAACCCAAATATTATGTTCAGGAATGGATTGATACGTTGTTATATATATATATATATATATATATATATATATATATATATATATATATATATATATATGCATAGTATTAATTAATTTGTTTCTTGTTTTGCATTACTTTAAATAGAAATTATGTGTTTAATGTTTTTTTTTCAGATGAAGTTATTTTTCTTAGAAGCTGATCATGAAGGGAAAACGATGCTTGAAGAAGCATCTGCATTGGGACATCTAGATTCAACATTTGTCCTGGGGATGATGCTGACGGCTTAACGGAGACATAGGAAGCAGGAAGTTTTGGATATGTTGAACAATGTTTACTGTAGAGCACAAGGTAAGTGGAATCTTAGAGAAACTTATTCTAAGGTTCATCTCCACTTAAATAGGGAGAGGGGGGGGGGGGGGGGGGGGGGAACATGTACACTTCCATGGCTTCCATAGAACTTGTAAAATGCATAAGTCTATGATTAGTGTGTCAGACGCTTTTGTGAATGGATACAAATAAGTGTTTAGGTGTGAAACTTGTTTGTGGGATGCTTGTTTCGTTAGGTTTTCTACGGAGTTTGGGATAATTTATGAATAGTTTGTTGATATGTACTTTCATATTATGACAATAAATTCTATGTACATTCTTTTGGTTTAATATACGAATATATAGTAATTTACTTGATAAGTAATTACTTGTAACGCCTGTGTTTCCGGGCTTGCCATTTTTTAGCAATGTAATAGTCTAGGTTAACCTTTGTAACCCGTTTTGAAATAATATGATTGTATTATTTAAGTATTGTGTGTTTTGTGCTTAATTGCTTAATTATATGGTTTGATTAATTAAGAATAAAAATAAGCGTCAAAATTTAAGTGTAAAATAAACATAATATCTTTGAATAATGTTGTAGTAGTTGAAACGAGGTTTCCGAATATATATAGAACGCCCAAATCTGACTTCGTATGAGGAAGTTATGATTTATCGAAGTTTCGGCTTAGCGGTGTGCAGCCCGAAATACTCGATTTGAGATCGAGCGGTTTTTAGCCGAAGTAATCTAAACGAGGATCGAAGGTCTCGTTGTTGGTATCGAAGCGATAAAAAGTTAGGCGAGAACGGACGTCAAACGAAGAAGTTATGAATTTATAACGAAGTTTTTCTGTCGCGGCCTATTAAAAATAAATAATTAAAAATATATTCGAAATTAGCCGACGGAGTCTAAACGAAAGTTGTAGAGCGTAGTCTCACCTTCGCGTGGATATAAAGAACGTCGAAAACGGAGTTCGTATGTAGAAGATATGAATTTCCGAAGTTTATTAAATATCTTGTAATTAAATTTAATTTGAAATTCGGAAGCATTATCCGAAGGAGTCACCGGTCTGATCCGAGGTACGCCCCGCGTACACCGAAGATGTCGACACTCGCAGCAAGTGGCTTCAGATACGTAAGCAATGACGTTTCGGGCAGTACGCCCCGCGTAACGCAGTACGCCCCGCGTACTCTGAGGCTCCAGCCTCCTATAAATAGGATCCGAAGGCAGCCGATTCTTTTGTTCATTTTCTCTCTTCTCTCTCCTGTTTTGCATCGTTTTGCGTGCAAGAAATACCCCGAAGCCCCGGTATCATACTCGAGCCCCGAGGCAAGTCCCGAGATCCCGAAGATCCCGAGAAGTGCGGTTCCCAAGCCGAAGCTCTACCCGCGAGAAGTTCGATTTTTGTGAAGATCTTTCAGATCTGCTGAGGATTACTACTTCTGCAAGTCGTAGTGCTGTCTGATCATCTTCTGATCAAGTGAGTGTATACTACCTTTCATAAACACGATAATAATACAAGTATGGTTCGAGTGTATTAAGTATATTGTTGTTTATATGTGTGAGTGTGTAGTTACTTTCTTCTAACGCATAATTATGAAGTATTTTATACGGAATATGTATTATGTGTATAATTTTGTGGTTATGTGTGTGAATGTGTATTCACTTTCTTCTAACTCATAGATATGATTTATTCTCTATGAGATGTGTGTTATGTGTGTGTGTGCCTCATCTGTTATGTGGAATATGTATTGATTAAAGCATGCTATACAGGTTTTCAAAACTATGTATAAAAATGTATATTTTATCTACTAATATGTTGGGTAGAACATGGATAGATAGTTGGTGTGTAATAAAACAGATGAGAGGCCTCGTTGTTGTTTGATTTAGTCATCTACCGGAGTTTAGATGACGACCACGGGCTATTCTAGACAGTCTTGTGGAAACATTAGCAAGTTCGCCACCTGTAGGTGTTAATGAACTCGGGTGTTCATTCGCTGTACTCCATCCCCCTCATGGTTGCCTTATTTGACTTATATTGCTGAGGTACCCCCGAAGCATGTGTTGTCGCCCCGATGAAATATTCTTAGACTAGGTCCCTTGTGTTAGTTGTTTTAGGGACATAAAGTGAGAATAACGGGAATGGGTAATTGGGTTATTGTTGGTTGGTGAAAAAAAATTAAATATGATTATTTATTGTGGGTTGAAAACCCTATATGCTCACCAGGCTCCCAAGCCCGACCCACTCAGTTTTATTTGTATTACAGGAAGTGGCGCGAGGGAATGAGATGGATGAACCATCAGTTGTTTTGTTTACAAGTCTGTATATGTATATATTTGTTGAATGACTTGTAATGCTATCATTTATGCTTATTGGTCTGTATCGGAACATGACACCCCGAGTTTTGATTATATAATGAAAAATACATTTATTTTATGAAATGCTTTGGTAAACATTGTTTTATCATGTTTTGTTTTTGGGAACAAATTCCGCAACTCTTTCAAATCAAAAGGATTTACTCTGAAAATATTTTAAAAGCATAAATGAAAATCGGTCTTTTCTGGCCGAGATTTTGGGGATGTCACATTACTTGATGTTGTTACTTGATTAATAAATATGTTGTGTTGTTAATAAGGGACTAAAAGAGTAAAAGTTTGGAAAGTCATATGGCAAAATGAAAGTCAACAAAAGTTTACTACTCCTAACTTGGTCAAGTTTTAAAATATATATATATATATATATATATATATATATATATATATATATATATATATATATATATATATATATATATATATATATATATCACATATTTGGAATGATGTTTGAATTATGTTTGAATAATGTGTTTTGGACTTTCAATATTAGTGTTTATATTGTATTGCGATTATAGTTGTATGTAGAAAATGTTTGTTCTTTCCTAGTATTAAATACAATAGAAAAACAAATATATTACCAATTCAAAGAACATATCATTCAAACCATTTCTTACCAATTTGGTTTAATATTAATACATGAATACATACTTGTAATTTGATTTAATGTTAATATGTATTAATTTGTAATTTGGTTTAATATCAATACATAAATGTATTTTATTTTGGATTTTGTAATTTGGTTTAATATCAATACATGGATATATACTAGTAATTTGGTCGAATTTTAATATAAATGTATTACATTATGGATGATGATATATATGTTATTTTTGTCTTTTTCATTTCAACAATCAAAAATCCACTGTTACCTATTAAATGTTATAATATTTGAATACTGTGTTTTGAGACACATACCCTTAGTATTCACATATTTGGAATGATTTCAAGGGCAGTTTGGTCTTTTTGCACTCTAAATCGTTAAGGCGCCATCATACCGTTGACGTCACACCGACGTTTTAGTTCTTCAACCATTCAGAACGTCTCAACTTTTTCGGACGATAAATCTGCATACAAAGACTAAAAACCCCAAAATAGTCGAAGGATAATCGTTCTTAAAATCGATTTTCTCCGATAATAGAGACCCATGTACTCCTCGCGATCAGATCATCATAAAGTAAGTTTTTTGTTTTGTTTTTTTTCCAAACCCTGTTACAATGTCTTTCATAGTTACGCTTATTTTTTTTTTTTTGAAATCAACTACTCCAATGTGTATTTTGTAAGTAGAATATAAAATACTAGAAGTCACCGTTCGTTAGATGATCTCCCATTAGAGATTTTGTGTCGGACATTTGTAGTATTAAGTTCAGAATCTGCAAAAAACATTGTCTCTGCAAGACTTTGGTAATTCTCAATAAACATCAACTAATGAATGTATATTTGATGAAATACAACTTTATTTATTTTTTATTTAATGTGTATTTAAAATTTTGAAGTTCAAAGAAGATGTATGAAGTAGGGGGTGATCCTCAAGTGTTCAGAACAGCATGCATTGACATGATTGAAGGAATGCGTCCCAAAAATCTAAATGCTGATTTATTTATACGCATATGTGCATTGCATAATAACATTGAAGTCATTTTCAGATAAGGAATTATATGTGTAATTTTAGTAGTTATATGTAATCTATACCATTTATTAATATTTAGTGTGATTGATATTATATATTGATATTGTTATTCTGTCAACAAGATGAGTGCTTTTATTATGACAATTTTGATTTAGGATTGACTTTGTTGAGACAAGTAGCATATGAAGATCATCTTGAGGCAATTTATTTGCTTGGAATGATCTACATTTCAAGAGGGCCTCATCAATGTGATGAAGTTATGTATGGTATATATGTAAATTAAAATTTACATATAGTTAATTAATGCATGTTTGTAGTTTAGGGTTAGTATATAGTTGTGTTGTGCTGTATAATATTTACTGTTGTGTTGAAAAGGATACATTGAATTAATTGATGGTTATTTTAATGTGTAAGTTTATAATGACTTGATTCCTATTTTGGCAGGGCAGTTCCGGACGACGGGGAGTACACGGGTGTTGTTGATAGTGCCAACGAGTTGTTGCGGGCTATTGATGTTGTTCATAGACTTACAATGAATAACATCACATTCCAATGTGAACACCCATGTCATTCTGTTAAAGGGGCATTTGCAATAGGCCATGAGAAGGATGAGGATCGACAAAGATATTGCATGGTTTGTCGTTGGTATGTAGAGTATGGTAGGTTTTGTATATTTCTTAAAAATATAAATGGTTGATAATTGATTGGAATTTGAATATTAGTGTTCATATTGTATTGTATATGAAGTTGTGTATAATTTTATTTTGGGTTTATATATATATCATTCTGTTAAAAGGGTATTTTAGTCATTTTTGCTTGCTATGTTGTTTGAGTAGGATGAAGAATAGTTAAACCCATGTTATTTTGGTAATGAAGTATAGTTAAGTGTTTTACCATTTTTCATATAGGCACATAAGATCCGGAGAAACAACAAATATATATTTGACATTTCCAATATGTCATTCAAAAAAGTGAAATTATATAGTGTATACTTTGTCAATGGTTACAAGTATTTCCCCCTCATCAACGTTGCTATTGAATATAATTTCGTAACAAATTCCGTCACAAATTAGCTACGTTTTTTGTTGCATAGCAAAACAAGCAAACAAAATCAAATTCCATAGCAGAATTCTCTACCAAATACCTACAAAAGGTACTTCCATAGCAAGTCAACTATGTAATTGGTTTCTGTCACAAACTCCGTTGCATAGTAACAATGATAATTAATTCCATAGCATTAGTACAACGGAAAGTAATTTTGTAACAAATGTCGTTGGAAAATTGCTACGAATTTTTGTTCCATAGAAATATCGGTAGCATAATTCCAACGGATATGGAGTCGGTAGCATTTTCCCTAGGAAGTCCCATTCTCATAACCAAAAATAAAATCCGTAGACAATGTGGTAGCAACATTGCTATGGAACGACATTCCATAGAATTATCCATTGCAGATTAACAACAAAAATACGTTCCATAGCGACCTTCCCTAGGAAAATCGCGTTTTTCTTGTAGTGAAAATATATCGAGGGATCACAAACTCTACAAGCTTCCTAGTTTCATCACAACTCTCCTTGATTCGAGTACGGATCCTCTGCTTATAGTAGTACGGGCCCATACTACCTTTCACATGTATCTGTACTGTCCTCAAGGATTGCATTGAATCCGCCAAGTCACTTTATATCGACACAGTTAACCCTCAACAAGATAAGGATCCTAGCACTACATTTCTTCCTAGGTTTTCCTAGGGCACACTCCACCCACTCTCCAACATCACCTGCAGAAGAAACTCCCGCTAACTTCCTCTAACTGGCTTATTAATACCATTACATATCACCAAAACCAGATAATTCTTCGAATGAGAGGTCTCACACTATAACGGTTGGACTCAAACAAGAGCTGCACAGTGGAGTGAAAACCTAACCTTCTAAAATTATCTAGTCTTATTAATATGTAACTTAATATATTCTCTTACTAGTTAGCTAAAACTAATGAGAACTCATAAAAAGCACAAAGCAAGCAGCATTTGAGCATCCTATAACTGACAGATAAGTACTAGCATGCAAGTCTACAAGATCATACAATGGGCATATAAAGGCATCTCTCCTAGCATTCTATCATGCAAATATTGAGCAGATACTTAGTCCTAACTAGCATGCGATTCACAGATTTACAAATCAAATCATATCAGATAACATGTATGGGTATCTTGGGAAAACTTACTTGAGCTCGGTCGATTTCATGTACCACACCATTTCTTGTATTAGAAAACCCTTTTCTTTAAAAACATTTCATTTGGAAAAACTTTACCAAATCACCAGTTTGAGTTCAGACACACCTGAGAGTATGTCTGAATCCCCCAGACCAAGGTTCTGATACCAACTTGTAACGTCCCAAAAATAAGACCAAAAAATTTCATATTTAATTTAAATAAAACGTTATTTCAAAACATTGTCATACAACCCAAATAGACTAGAGTATGTCACTATATCATATCATATCAAAGTAAATCTCAAAAGGCGGAAAAATGTGGTGTGTGCTCTGCAATCATCCCGAGCTCTTCTCATTCGATCATGAAGTTTGAAACATAAACTAAAAATCGTAATCCCAAAGCTTATTGAGCTCCCCAAAATACGACATAACATAGATAAATAAAAACATATTGGTCCCCTGCCCCACGTTGGGCCTTGCCAGACATCGAGTCCCACTCGGCCTCGCCCACCACCCGACATGGAGCCCTGCTCCGATTACAGATCTGTCATTCATTAGGCCTAACCTAACATCAGGCCCCGTCTGGCTCATATATAAACATATAATCATGAAAAAACATAAGATAATCACAAAGCAATAACATACAACACATTCATCAGGCCTCTCCCGACATCGAACTCCGCTCGGTATACATACGAGCACATAACACATGTAAGAGTCACACAGACTTCTAGCATACTAACATAATAATCATGGGTCAGCATTGGTGCCTTCGAATAACTAAACACAATGAGGAAACTCACATCAGATGTTAAATCTTACAGATAAATCTCTGACTACTGGCCCGCTAAAATCCTCGTGCTATAATCACAAAATAACATCCAATTATTAATTGGATCCTGACTCACACTAAGAGTCCAAACTAGGGTAAAAGTCCTTTTAACCCTTTCCCTAATTTGGCCCAAGGCCAAGGCTGAAACCAACTGTCGAAAAGGTCAAAATTCCAAAATAATCTATGAAGGCCCAAATATGGCCCAATTTTCTAAATTGGGCCCAAACCCCTTCATGGGCCTTCAACCAAAAGAGTCTAATAAAATAGCATCAACCCAAAAATAGAATTATGATGGCCTAAATAAGGCCCAAGACTACTAAGCTCCAACATGGGCCCAATACCGAAAAGCCAACAATTCTGAATCCCACTGTTGAGTACACAGGGCGTACTTAGTTCATACGCTTAGCGTATGAGTTCTAGGGCTTGTACGTGCAACGTACCATCTTGTATGCCCAACGTACCCCCAGTTTGGCCAACTTTCATCATTAAGCTCATATTTGGTTAATACTTCAATCCAACACTCAGATCTAACTTCCTTAAGGTGCTTTTTCACATAAAGTTGGCAAATTTACGTGCATGCATGGCTTATTGGGGATTTATAGCTCAAAACAATGTTTTAAAAACCGGTTTGAACTGGCCGGTCGAACCGGTTGGACCGGGAACTGGGGGAATGAGCGGTTCAACTATCACTGGTTTTACATTGATTTCTGAACCAGATTGAACCGGCCGATTTTTAGAAAAAACCGCTTGACCCGGTCAAAATAAACTGGTTGAACCGGATAAACGGAATAAAAACACATGAAAAAGAACAATTTACATAATAAAGTTTGGTAATTATTTTTTCATATCTATTTAGTTTTCTCTAAATAAAAACATATGATAAATGTTATAAAGTTTTTTTTATGTGTTTGTATTCATTTAAAACTATATTTCGTTACGGTATTATACTTTATTTTCTTTTTGACGTATATGGATTGATGTAAAATATTAAACCTTATGGTTATGTATTATTTTAATGTATTTGGATTCTTCTACAACTTATTTTTATGTATATTTTTAATGTTTGAATTTGTAAACATCAAATTCATGGTTTATATATGTATGTATGTGTAGGCAAATAGGGAAAAACACGAAAACTATAGAAACCGGTTGACCCCGCGGTCGAACCGGGAACCGGTCACCATACCGGTTCAACTAAAAATCCGGTTTTTAAAACATTGGCTCAAAAGAACTTAATAAAGAGTATTAAATCATGCAAGAGTCCATAAACACCTCGAAGCTTGCATTTTTATGAACAAAGGGACCAAAAGAACCCTAGATCTACAATCAATCATTTATGGAGTGAATCAAAAGGCTCAACAATCATTCTATGGACTCAAAAAGCACACAATGGCACCAAAACTAGATCTAACATCATAGATTTTCAAGATGGGAGCTTTTTACCTCAGAAGGATAGCAAATGATGAACTAATCCCAGATCTCCAAGCTCCAAGGACAGCTCCGAATGGTTCACTTCTTCTTCTCCTTCACAAAGCACCAACAAACACACTTTATGGCTCAAAACTCTCAAGAACTCATTAGGATTTCGATTTCTGGACAAGAGGGGATGCATGATTTCTAAACATGACCAAATAAGGCTATGATAAGGCTTAAATATGGTGCAATACCCTAAAAATTAGGGTTTCATTAACCACATGTACGCCATGCGTACATAACATATGCATAACATATGTGGTCCAAAGGCACGATCATCCTCAGGCTAGTACGCTATGTGTACCACCTTGTACTCCCCGCATAATAGCTTGAAGAACAAAAAGAAAGGAATTTGCACTTAGGGTTTAGAAGAGACATACCCGAAAATGAATGTTACATGGTTTCTTTTCTTTCTCTTGTGCGACGGCCAAATATTGTTCCAAAGACGACTTTAAGTTGTCCATTTTTGTTGTTAGTTGGTCGATGTCACCCGAACCACTTGTCGTCACTTTTCCCTTTCTTTTGGGTCGGTCTCTTTGTAACGACCCAAATTCTCATCCGTCATCAAGGTTGGTTTCCATTACTTGAATGTTAATTTCTGTTATGGATTTCGATGTTTGATTTCATAAATTCAATACATTAAAAAAATTTATTTTATACCCAAAAGTTTATTGTGTGAGTGTATAAGTTAATTCTAATAAAAAAGGCTGAATATTATTGGAGGGACTAAGGTTTCATAAAAGGAAACTTTAACTAATAACTAATTAGGGTTTGGAGTGTTTGAAAATTTCTCATGATTCTTGAGGGGCTAATTAGTAAAATAGGGTATAACTCCCAACGAGAAGGGTCAATCCTTCTCCTCATCTGTTCCTACCATTGTTCATGATAAAAAGAAAAAAAGTCGAGCCCCCTTGTTGCATCGATAGAAGGCAAGAACGAATAAAAAAAAGATCGGTTTTATGGAGAGAGGGGCAACAACGTACCGAGAAGAGCGGGTGGGGGGGGGGGGGGGGGAACATTATCTAATCGAACCTAGAGGCTTAATATTATTGGAGGGACTAAGGTTTCATAAAAGGAAACTTTAACTAATAACTAATTTGGGTTAGGAGTGTTTGAAAATTTCTCATGATTCTTGAGGGGCCAATTAGTAAAATAGGTTATAACTCCCAAGGAGAAGGATCAATCCTTCTCCTCATCTGTTCCTACCATCGTTCATGATAAAAACAAAAAAAAGTTGAGCCCCCTTGTTGCATCGATAGAAGGCAAGAACGAATAAGAAAAAGATCGGTTTTATGGAGAGAGGGGAAACAACGTACCTAGAAGAGCGGGTTGGGGGGGGGGGGAAGATTGTCTAATCAAACCTAAAGGGATGAAGTGGTCTGCAAAAATCAGTCCATTAGTGGGTAAAATCTTCTACTCTTCGTCTTGTCAAGTTTATACCTCAATTGCTTGTCGATTGGGTGAGCTGTAGTGTCAAACTCCTTCTTATTTGATGTTAATCATTATATCTTCTTCTTCCTTGCAATTCATCAATGTTCTTATTGCTGTAATGCCCGCAGATCCGGGCTAGTCAATTTAGAGGCAATAAGTGTCGAAAACGACTTTTCGGCCAAAGATTATTTATAATAAATAGTCTTAACCAAGTTGTAGAATATGTCTCAAGGTTTCAGTACATATAAAGAATGCCGAAATCCGAGTTATAACGAAGAAGTTATGGCCCGTCGAAGTTTTACGGCAAAACCGACACGACACCAGGAAGCGTAATTAGTAAATTTACGATTGAGCGACTTTTAGCCTTAGTAATCTAAACTAAAGTTGTAGTATATGTTAAACCAAGAACATACAAAAAAAAGAACGCCCAAATCTAACTTCGTATGAGGAAGTTATGAATTTTCTAAGATTTGGCTTAGTAGTGCACGACCTAAAACTCGATTTTTAGTTTGAGCGGTTTTTGGCTTACGCGACCTAAATGAGAGTTGAAGATCTCATTAATAGGAACTCAACTGTAAAAAGACAGACGAAAACGGAGTCTATATGAAGGAGTTATGAATTCTTCGCGGTCATTTAACAGTCTAAACGCCTCCTACTATTAAATTTGAGATCGGTCGAGAATTAGCCGATGGAGTCTAAATGAAAGTTGTAGATCTTGATTTTACCTACGCGTTGAGAAAAAGAACGTCGAAAACGGAGCTAGCATGCGAGAGTTATGATTTTTCTAAGTTTGAAGGCTGATACGCGATAGGGGGTGACGTGGCACCACCAGAATTGGACACGTGGCACCACCAGAAGGCTGCCACATGCCCCAACTCGGCGAGTAGGTCCTCCTACTCGGCGAGTCCATCATTCAGCACCCCTATAAATAGAGGTTCCGGGTTCCCTCACTTTCTCACACCTTCAAACCATTCTTTCTCTCTCTAGTTTCTCTCTCTAAAGCCCCAACCCCCCCCCCCCCCCCCCTTAAAGTCTAGGTAAACCCCCTAGCACCCGATTGAAGCCCCGAGGCTCCCGAAGCCTCGAGAAAAGATCCTTTCGGCTTAGAAACTCTGCTCCGATGGAGCCCGGTTCCCAAGGAAACCCGCTGTAAGTGAGCTGTACCTATCCTATCTTTAGCATAACTTATGTTTCAATATAGTAAAGTTATTAGGAACTTATAATAAGTGTTTAGACTATTATTATGACTTATATAAGTGTCGTTATAATGTCTTTTTAAGCACTCACGGTATTAGGGTTCCGGTTTGGAGGGCCGCTTGGGTTGTTGGATTCAGAAGTGCTTATATGCCAAAATGATCCTGCCCACCGGTGTTCCATGTCTGACCTCGTCTGTATATAGTGGGTGAAAAGTATTGTGTTAACGCTTATATAATAGTAATAATAGTTAGACTATTAAATAGTCTCGGTTAACTTTAGACTAAACCCTAGTGATATTGATACTAGGTTTTGTCGAGGAAATTGTTTTAAGAGTAACGAAGTGTTGTCCGAGTGCCGAGTCACCACCTTACCAAGTGAGTGCATAGTTACTTTCAGCTTACACATAGATACGATGTATTTTATATAAATTACGTGCTATGTGTGTATACTGTCTGAATACTTGATGTCTGTGCAGGGTGAAAGATTTTCATACATGTTTTAAATTATTTAATCTGTATACGTATTTTATATCTACAAAATGTATTGGGTAAAACATGGGTAGATGAAATAGTTTCTCTGTGTGAAAAAAATAAAATGATGAAGAGGTGATATAGACCATGAGGTAAGGGTGAGAGGTGAACCATGAGAGAAGCCTTTTACCCAAGTGATGGCCCCGTCATCCAGCAGAGTATGGATGACAACCACAAACTATTCTAGACAGTCCAGTGGACACTAGCAGGCTCGCAACATGTAGGTGTTTTGAAGTGTGTATTCACCAGGTGTACTCTAAAAACCCATCGACATGTATTGCGAGTGGATTCTCGAAAACGATACCGTCGATAAACGAGATAAACCCCATTGATCTGTATTGCGGGACGAGTCTTGGAAACGATACTGTCAATAAGCGAGATAAACCCTGGTAACTATGGATTTAGTGCCTGTTGAGTAAACCTTGGCAAACGATGGATTTTGTGCCTATTCTTTAGGATAACCCTTAGGAATAAATAAACGAGGAATAACTGAATTCTTAGGGTAGAATAAAGAAGATAATGGGGTTGGGTAATTTGGTTGATTGTTTAAATGTTTAAACATAATAATTATATTATTGTGGGTTGAAAACCCTATGTACTCACCAGGTTTCCCAACCTGACCCACTCAGTTTATTTATATCATAGATGTTGATATGAAGTCACATTACACTAAGAGATTAAGGAGATATAAATCACTAGTGATAATGAATGTAAGTTATGTTTATGCTTATGTTTCTGTAATGACCATGACATCCCAAATGTTTTAAAATAAATAAAAATACTTTTCTTCGGAAATGCTTTGATAACGTATTTATCATGTTTTACTGGGAACAAGTTCCGCAACCTTTTTATTAAAAGAGATACTTTGATTTTTATAAAGCATAAAAAAAATCGATCTTTTTTGGCCGTGAAATTGGGAATGTCACACTTGATAAATTCCATTCTTATTGGGTGTGTTATGATGATTTATTTTTGTCCAAATCATGTTATGAACACTCTCAAGAATGATTTTGATATGTCCTTGAATTACTCCTTTGTTGATTGTCAGAACTCATGCTATTGTTATCTTATATTCAAGTGAGAATCTTTGGTGACTATGTGTTTGAATCTCCAAAGGTCCTCAAAATAGTTTTCAAGTGTATTCATATAGCTAATTGGTAGGAGAAATTCAAACCCAAGTTGTTATTTCTCTTTTTAACAACGTATTTTTTCTTTCCTTTAAAGACAATGTACTTTGTTCCATGGTTGGAGGATGAAACTACATAATGTACTTTGGACCATGGTTGGAGGATGAAACTATCTTTTTACTTCCATGATATATTGCTGCAGATTTAAACTTGTTTTTCAGCTATTTGGTCGATTTGTGTGATGACTTAACGGGTTAAGTGGTCAAAAAGCATTTAAAACTCAAAGTTGGAAATTACAAGAAATTGACAAATCTGCCCTTGGTTTGGAAAAATATAGAAAAACTACCAGTAGTCGGATTAATGATCCGTAAATTCTCAAAGCTTTCATTTTGCATCTAGTTTTACCTTGAATTTTTCTAGGATCTGTTGTTACCTCAAACTAAGGTGAAAATTGCTTTTTTTTCACTAACTGGTTAAAATATAGCTACATTGATATGCCTTTTGTAAAAATCATAGAAAATTGTAGAAAAATTGCTTAGACCTTTAAAAGTACTTTCTGGAAAGATACAATTCTGAACATCTAGAATATGAAATAAAAATAAAAATTTTACAGGTCTAAAAATTTTATAGGTCTAATGGGAACTATGTTTGATAATTAATTTATGAGTTTAGGTTATGGAATTGTCATATTTGGCATTGTAGAGCTCTAATAACCTTCTATTTGTATTGTAATAGGGGGAAAGGTTGATACTTCAACTCTTGTAAGACTTGAAGTGTAAGGAGGTCACATCTTTGGCAAATGTTAGTTAATTTTATGGATTTATAAAGTACATTGTTTTGAGAATCTCATATCTTAGTTGAAATGGGATGAATCTAGTTACCTTGGATGTATGTGCCGCTTTTGGTGTTTAGTATTATGCCATGGATGTTGAAATGTTGTATGTGTAACAGTATATAGGATGTTGCATGCTAGTCTCATCTTTGTTTGATGTGACATGTGTGTTAAGGCCATGCTAGATTGAGTGTTGTACATGAATATTATGTGTTATGAACATGTCAATACTTGTTTGAAAATATTTTTCTAAATTGTTTTAGGACAAGCATGCTAGTGTTGTAAAACCATTATAGAAGTGTTGTGAATGAAAGTGGTGTGTGATGTAAAATGTAATAATTAATTAAAATTACACTTTTGCATGAAAATGAACCCTTAAAGAGGTAATATGTTAATAAATGTAAATTCATTATTCTTGCATGATTACTTGAAGATGGCAAAAGTGTAACTCGTTAATTGATTAATTAATATTAATTTAAAAGGGGAATACACTAGCAGACCATAAAGAGACATAGTATGCATGTTCTTAACATGACATGACTGTTGTTATTTAATTCAAGTGGTTAGTTGATTACTTGAAACATTATACAGTAAATAAATTCTTAATTATTATGGTGATTAAATAATAAGAGTTTTATTTATATTCAATAGTTTTGATACCGTAATTAATTAGTTTATTATTGTGTTTCACTTTGTATGTTTTACTTCCTAAATAATTTGATTATTTGAAGCTCCACAGTCGCTCAAACTTTAGGAAGTAAGTAGTGAATGAAGACTATCATGAATTGTATTGTAGACTCTCTAAGGAGTTTAGACATAGAAATTATGTTGCTACAACATTCATGAGTACACAGAAAATTGAGATTTGAGTATTGGATAAACCCACGCTCAGAGAATTACTTTATGGATTTTACCAAGAGTAATTCTGAGACAATAATATCTAATATTCTTAAAACTAAGATATATGAGTTGTAATTTACAAGTCGGTTGTGCATTAGTATTGCGAAAACGCATCAGTAACATGATATTATAAAACATTGTGCCATACATGATTCGATGAGTAAAAGATACAAGCATATGAGTCGAAGTTTATTCATTCCTTTTACTCTAATAGGAAAAGTGATATCTTTGGGCCCCTCAATGATTTGGTGTTGACTTAGAGTGCTAGGCCTAGCCAGGACTAAATTGATGTGTTCAACTAGAAGTCTTGTGACGTCATCACAAATTAGAAATCAGGAGAAAAAAATTGAACAATGAGATTGATTCTAATCCATGTCTCATGTCTGTACGATATCTTGTAGAATGGAGGAATATTTTATCACTTATCTTAGAACACGTATCTGACTAAGTCAGAATTCAGCAACGACCTTTGGAAGCTACAATTTGCTGATCGGTTCAGAAGATATAATGGCGGTTATAGTTATAGACTTATCCAAGTGGGGGACTGTTGGATTAGGTGTCTAAGCCCATAAATGTAATTGATATATACTTGAATTGATAGTAGCACAATCCTTTTGAGTTGTCCTCAAACATAGTAAAAGATTGGAATGCTATTTGGAGAGAGAGATTGATTTATTAATTTATTATTAATAAATAAATTAGAAATCGATATAGATGATTTATTAATATATTATGAGAATAATATATTAAGTAGAAATAGTATTATTTAAATAAGAATTAATCGGAAATTAATTAGAATTAATTTTGGGATTAACTGAATTAATTAAAACTAAAAGGACTAAAGGTGACAATGTTCAAAAGTTGAATATTAACTAATTCTAGAACCTCCCAAGGAGGGGGACGGAATTCTAGATGGTCTTTAGAGGTTTTCTTGGGCAATTAGGAAACCTAGGAGTCCTTAGGTAGCAAGAAAAGGGATAATGGCTTATCTAAGGAAACTGCGTTATCGTAGCATCCCTTAGCCACTTATATAAACCCTCTTGGGGTTATAATTTTCGTTAATCACTTTTACAAGAGAGAGAACCAAAAATTTCCTTCGCCTCCTTTCTCATCTTTAGCCTCCAATTTGGTAGGCTTTAGGTATGAGCCATTAGAGGCACGACACTTGTGGTGCTTACTTCCAAGAGTATTAAAGAAAGGATTTGACTAGTTTATTAACAATAATAAACTAATGTATGTATTTTCTTATAACCCTTTCTGAATCTCAATAATAGCTTTGTAGTTCTAGGGTTCTTGATATTCAATAGTTGTTTGCATATTATAGTGAGAACATATATCCTTAAGGTTCATGTAAACTTAGGGTTTATGTTTTTCCGCTAAAAATATTTTTTGTAGCATATAAAACCCATCATGTTCCTCACATCATTAGAAAGGTATTGAAACTGGTTTAAGGTCAGACATATCACCAATTCAAAAGCCATGGTATTTTTAATTTCTCCTAATTGGGTTACACTACCTGTGTTTTTCAAGCTTTAAAAAGTACGGATACGTTTTCCCTATTGAGTTCCAAAAACATAATTTTGTCTAATTTAGGCAAATAACTTTGGTGATTTTATGTCAAACCTTCCATAGACATTCCAAATTATCTATATAACTGCAACAGGTCCTAGTAACCTGTTCTAGTACCTAGTCACATCTTAATTCATTAATAAATTAATAATCTAAAAACTTACGCTTCACAAGATTGATTAAGTACTCATGAAGACATCAGCTTTCCAATATTTCATGATGTATGAAAACGGTAGTCTTAAACTTTAAGACCAGAAACGTCCATAGTGTACTGAAAAGTAGTATGTAGTTTCATATTTTTATAAAACCGATGAAGTGTAAGCTTCCCGTAAACCAATATAGTATTGTTAATCCCTATGTGAGTTATTATAACCATGCTTGATGTGATTGTTTTGCCTGTACGATGTTCTCCAGGCATCGAAATAGGTAAGATATTTAACACCCAAAACTGACCCGTCTAGCTGTAATGAACAGCTCAGGTATGGGGTTGTCAATCCCGTATAGATCTATACACAACTATCTCGCTCTTCCTCCAGGAGACTCTAGTTATATTGCAGGACTTAAAGTGTATGCTAGGTAGGTATAGTGAAGAGAATGTCACAACAGAGCATTAACATATTTACGTGAACTACGACTCCCTTTTTCATGGATAATATATTAGTTACTTTATTGAAAATTTATGACATGCTTTTTAAGACACCGAAAGTAATACCATTTGTAGTTGGCCTTGTATGTCGTTTTATGTAAAATATTTATATAAACTTTATATAAATATCGAGTTGAAATCTTGTCTAATAGTAATATATGTTGTTGAAACATGATATCCTTGTGTTTTAACCCACCAAAACAGTGATGACTAAAAATATAATCACTTTTACTAGAAAAGCTATTTTTAGCAAAAAGAATTACCAAAACTTGTAGTTTTTACAACACATAATCTCTTGATGATACTTCTATTAAATAACGAGTTTCAATTTTGTACATCAACTTATATAATGTGATTTTTGTATAGATAAAATAGTGTTAACCACATCTTATGAAACTATTATTTCATATTCAAATAATAAAGATGAGACTAGAAAATATCCATAAGATAAACATGTTTTGACTTGTATCCCACCACCCCCTAAAAGCCTGAAAAACTCAAAAAATAGGGGTATGAAGCTCACATTAGTTGTTTTCGTGAGTTGTAGGAAGGTAGATGGAGAAAATGTCGAGCCTAGGATGAAGTGGATGAACTTTGAAGAGCTTCTTGGAATGGTTGGTGTTCTAGGGATTATTCACATGAAAAATGTGTGTACATAAGGTGAAATCTACATAAAATCTCATAGAAAAGCTAGAAGTTCATGAGATAACTTACCTAAAGCTTGAAAATTTGAACATGATGAAGAATCCTTGGAGCCTTTAACTTGTTTTTGAGAGAGAGTTAGAGGAATGGAAGAATTTTGTGCCTTTGGAGGTGGCACAATGGCCTCTTGGCCATGATATATATGGAGGAAAAGAAAGTTGATTCATGGATGTATGGAGGGTTTAAGGGTGTGTAGTGTGGATGCATGTAGGATAATGAATTGTAAAGTACCATTCATGGAGATATGATGTACAAAAGTGTGCATGGTATGATTATTTGGTGGTTAAAGGGAAGTAAAACATTGAGGTGGCATGAGTAAGGTCAAGCCTTGGATTATTTTAATTAAAATCGATTTCTTTAATTAAAGGGAGGGGTTTATGGTTTTAGGGTGGCCGAAAACACCCTTCTTTATGGTTTTCGGTCTTGAAGATGTTGGTTCTCGATTCTAAGATTGCCTAATAAGGAGGGTTTTCGGTCAAGGGTTGTTTGGGCCGAAAATCTTAAGGTCAAGATCCATTTTCGATTTATGTATGATGCATTTGATCTATTTTTAGTCTTCTAAATGTTTATTATATATATATGTATATATATAACTTCATATAGCATTGTCCTTTTTGAATTTCAATAATCTATTTCAACAAGGTTACGTAGAGAAATGGTTTGTACATGAATAAAATCTCGTCCCGAAATTTGCTAGTTGTGACATCATCCCCCCATTAGAGGGAATTTCTTCCCGAAATTCATTCCAAAGCAGCTCTTAAGATCTAGGGAAGAGATTTGGATATTTCTGCTTCATCTGGTCTTCGCGCTCCTAGGTGAACTCAGGTCCCCGTTTGGCACTCTATCGGATATTTACAATGGAGATGCGACTTTTTTTGTTCGTTTTACTCCCTGTACATTATTTATACGGGTTCCTCGACGGAATGGAGGTTCTCATTTACCTCAATCTCATTAAGCGGGACAATGAGAGTTTCGTCGGGTAGGCATTTCTTCAGGTTGGACACATGAAAGATAGGGCGTACTCTGGCGGTAGCTGGAGTTTATAAGCCACCGGACCAATTCTAGCAAGAATTTTGAATGGTCTGATGTATCATGGGTTCAATTTCCCATGCTTTCCAAAGTGTATCATTCCTTTCCAAGGAGAGACCTTGAGCAGTGCGTGATCACCGACTTGAAATTCCATGGGCTTCTGTTGCTTATTTGTAGCTCTTTTGTCGGTCTCTAGACACCTTTTCTCGTTCCCTAATCTGAACGATCTTCTCAATTGTTTCTCTGATGATCTTAGGACCCGTGAGAGTGCTGTTGGGTAGTAGTCCCTTCGCTAGTTATGTATCTCCCACCTCAGTCCAACACATAGGTAATCTGCATTTACGTCCTTACAGGGCCTCAAAGGGAGCGACCTTGATGCTTGTGTGATAGCTATTGTTGTATGAGAATTTTATCAGTGGCAAGTAGGTATCCCATTCCTTGCCAATGTCTATCACACAGACTCTCAGCATATCTTACAATGTTTGGATGGTTCTCTTTACGAGTCAGATGGGTGCTTTCTGATGTTAGAGGCTCGTTCTGATAATTTCCTTACTCATCTGGTCGTTCCATTGGCAGATAATTTCTATACTTATGTTAGTGCTAAGTAGTATTGGGGATTTGGCTTACGGGAATGGCTTCAAGAGTTGAGTCGATTCCGAACTCAACTTGGCACATGAGTGGTATTCCCGAAAGAACTTCTGGGAAACACCTTGGGAAGGTTATAAACCTCTGAGATACCCTTAATGTCTTTTGATTCTTGTTTCCTATTTCTATTGTGGCTAGGGAAAAGCGTGGTACCTCTTACATAGGTACTTATGAATCTAGATGCAAGGGATGATTTGGGGGTTTGTCGTTATAGGTTGAAAGGGTTTCATAATTCGGTCGGTTAGAGCGAAGGGTCATTTTGTAGCACATGAAATTGCTACGGTGAGGATCAAGCCAATTCACGTCAAATGGCGATGTCAGGATTTCTTATTGTAACCAGTGTTAAGTCTATTTGGAAGGGAGATGATTATTTAGAACGATAGTGTATTCTCTGTATATAGTTTTATTCTTGTTATTACTACTGCGAATATTTTTGTATCAGAGTTAGTGTGTACTAGCAGTACGAGTGCTTCAAATTATAGTGATGAAATTTTGTAGTATGATTCATACTAGGTGTCTTTACAATAGTTTGGTGTAAACTATTTGTATATAATTAAGGTTAAAAAGAGAGTCAAATGAGTGACTCTGCCCCAAGTCCACAACCAAACGAGGAAAAGGAAGTAAGGCAGGATCACACATTCTAAATATGAAGAATCTTATTAATATACAACCCAAATGTTTACACCAGTCACCATAGATCACCTGTGAAAACCCTTAATTTTTATATGAATGATGTGATTTATTCGGGTGAGGGGGGGGGGTAATTTATGACTAGGATTTCTCGCGTTTCAAGGTCTATGGTAATTCATTGGAAACGTACCGATATCCCCTGGTGGTTCTGGGAGAATCTCTCCTACAGTAATCCCAATTACTCTTCCATTACTATCAGCATTCACGACCCTTGCTCTTGGGCACTCCCTTTTGAATGCCCAGTCTTGCTACAACTGTAACAGGTTTGGCTCACTCTATCACTGGCGGCTTGGGCGGTCTGTCGGGTTGGCACTCTACAAAAGCGAGTGGTATGCCCTTTTCTGTTGAAATTATTGAAATGCATCCCTCAACATGATCCTTTGTGATGGAAGTTACATTTGTGGCACTTGGGTAGTGTTCCAGCATACAGTTTTGTTAGCACTGAGGTAGTAGGGGTAGTGGCGTCATGAGCTGCCCCAATTTATTGTCTTTTGGCAGGTACCTGAGTCGAACGACCCCCTTTCTTGCTCCAAAACTTTCATTGGGTAGTACATCCCCTTTGTCGCGGGAGTTCTTAGATTTGTGATTTGGGGTGTCCTTGCAGGAATACACCTGCTGGTGTCCTTGGTTGCAAACGGGGTTGATACTGCTGGCACTGCTCCTGTTTCCGTTTGCATTGATGGTGTTAAGTTGTGCCATGACGGCTGACACCGTAACTGTTATGGTGACTTGAAAGATAGTGTGGTCCTTTTGTAAAACTGGTGTTTCGCCGGTAGGCTGGTTACTTCCTTGTTGCTACACGATTCTGTTGTATAGTATGAAATGGGTTTGTAAATAACTATGGTTGTTGCTAGTTGTATCTCATATATATTTACATGTACGCATACAAATCACATGTTTTGTTGCATGATTCCCAAAGGTTTTGATCAAATGTTCAAAGTGTACTTATGGTGGCAAGCAATAGGTATTGTATGAACATTAAGTTATCATAACCGTCAATACATTAAGTTACTTCAGGTTACAGGCGGCTTAGAGGGCATACCTCACGTGATTCACTAGTACTAGTTGTGATGAAATATGCAATAACCTAAGACATAGTGCAAGTAGTGTGGTCGCTAACTCACTTGGCTATACTAGTCTTTCATTTGCCGAACTGGTGCTCAAGGTGCCCAACCATTTCACTCATTTCGCGAGTGGCCTCCTCCGCTCTCTGTTCTGCTAAGACTACCCTAGCCTCAGCTGCAAGGATCTGTTGTCTCATGGTGGCCACTTCCTCTTTTAAGGAGTGTAAGCAATTTGTAAGTTCCTCCTGCTTTGCTTTATGGTTTAGTATTGCTCCTGAATGGTGGTCTTGTTCTTCGCGGAGGCGTCGAATTCGCATTGCCGCATTCCGAGATTCGCCTCCAATCTCTATTACTTCATGATGGAGAGCCTGAACCTAGGTGTCTAGACGTGCTACTTGTGGTACAATTGGAGGTAGTGCTTAATTTGTAAGGGTGCTGGGTCCCGAAGTATAGTGTAGTAGGTGCATGCCTAGTGCGGATCGTCGGTCATCTCCCCTAGCCCAGGTATGTAGCTGGCTTACTCCTTGTGGAGTGCATCCTGGGAGGAGAGAGGTGAAAGGGTCTCTGGCCCACTCTCGATAGGGTAGGGCTCACTAAGGATCTCTCCAGCACCTTCATCCTTTTCTGACTCTTCATGAGAATCCTCCCTCTTGTAATCCACCTCTTGGGATTCTTTAGGACCCACTTCTAGGTTTTCCTCATGAACCTCTTCTGGCTCCTCCTCGACCCATCCGTTGGCTGCGATGGCAAGGTAGTGGGGGTCTTTGTGGTGAAATTCAACCATGTTTTGTGTGTGAGAATAGAGGTATGAGAAATATGTAGAGGGTTTAAGTGTGTGGTTCTATGGTATCCTAAAATACACTATAGTATTTTAAATGTCGCATTTGATTATATGCTGGTTACACCTCAGATAAATATAATTGATCAGGTTATATTTATTCAAGGTCTAATTACACATCCCGAGGCCTACCTGTACTTTTCAACTCATCATACTACTTTTATTGCCCTCGTTATGACACTGCCCCAACATGTATGTACTTATACTTTACTTAAAATATTATTATATTTTTAAAAGTATATTTGGAGTCATAGTGTTTTAGTCCCGTTATATTTATAGTTGTATATCTTGTATGGTTGGATATACTAGTTCACTATAAACAATGCTCTAATACCAATCTGTCACACCCCCGAACCGGAACGGGGGAAACGTCCGGGGGCGGATGACGTCATTGTATAGTATCATAACAATAGAATATAAATGAAACATAGCAACCCAAGTGACATACATCAATAGTACAAACTTACATATGTTACATATTGTATTTGTTTAAAAATTACACAACCATGACTGAAAAGTAAAAATTCCATAATGCGGCGAATCCAGTTCTCAAAGACTTAAGTACCTGCTTACGGATTCCATGAGAATACAAATGATTTTAAAAAGCATCAACATAGAATGTTGGTGAGTTCATAAGCATATTTGTATGAAAAGATTTGTATCTGATTTGTTTAAAAATGGTTTGTATATTTCCAAAAAATCCGATATTTTCTATAAAAATGAATTGTAAGTCTTACACCAAAGACTAAAAATGTATGTATGCATGCACTTTGTTTCTTTTTCCTTGTAATTGTAAACTAAGGTATGTTCCCAAAAAATCCAATATTTCATGATGTATGAAAACGGTAGTCTTAAACTTTAAGACCAGAAACGTCCATAGTGTACTGAAAAGTAGTATGTAGTTTTTTATTTTTATAAAACCGATGAAGTGTAAGCTTCCCGTAAACCAAGATAGTATTGTTAATCCCTATGTAAGTTATTATAACCATGCTTGATGTGACTGTTCTGCCTGTACGATGTTCTTCAGCCGTCAGAATAGGTAAGATATTTGTCACCGTAGACTAGCCCGTCTAGCTGTATCAAACAACTCATTTGTGGGGTTCTCAATCCCCTATAGATCTATACACAACTATCTCGCTCTCCCTCTGTGAGTCTCTAGTTATAATGCATGACTTAAAGTGTACGCTAGGTAGGCACGATGAAGAGAATGTCTCACTAGAGCATTAACGGATTTACGTGAACTACGACTCGCTTTTTCTTGGATAACAGATTAGTTACTTTATTGAAAATTTATGACATTGTTTTTATGACACCCAAACTAATACCATTTATAGTTGGCCTTGTATTCCGTTTTGTGTAAACTATTTATATAAACTTTATATAAATATCGAGTTGAAATCTTGTCTAGTAGTAATATATGTTATTAAAACATGATATCCTTGTGTTTTAACCCACCAAAACAATGATGACTAAAAATATAATCACTTTTACTAGAAAAACTATTTTTAGCAAAAAGAATTACCAAAACTTGTAGTTTTTACAACTCATATTTTCTTGTTGATACTTGTATTAAATAATGAGTTTCATTTTTGTACATCAACTTATACAATGCGATTTTTGTGTAGATAAAATAGTGTTAACCACATCTTATGCAAATAGTATTTCATATTCAAATATATAATAAAGATGAGACTAGCAAATATCCATAAGATACAGATGTTTTGACTTGTATCCCCCCCCCCCCCCTAAAAGCATGAAAAACTCGAAAAATGGAGGTATGAAGCTCACCTTGGTTGTTTTCACGAGTTGTAGGAAGGTAGATAGAGAAAATGTTGAGCCTAGGATGAAGTGGATGAACTTTGAAGAGCTTCTTGGAATGGTTGGTGTTCTAGGGATTATTCACACGAAAAATGTGTGTAAATAAGGTGAAATCTACATAAAATCGCATAGAAAAGCTAGAAGTTCATGAGATAACTTACCTAAAGCTCGAAAATTTGAAGATGATGAAGAATCATTGGAGCCTTTAACTTGTTTTGAAGAGAGAGTTAGAGGAATGGAAGAATTTTGTGCCTTTGGAGGTCGCACAATGGCCTCTCGGCCATGATATTTATGGAGGAAAAGAAAGTTGATTCATGGAGGTATGGAGGGTTTAAGGGTGTGTAGTGTGGATGCATGTAGGATAATGAAATGTAAAGTGCCATTCATAGAGGTATGGTGTACAAAAGTGTGCATGGTTTGGTTATTTGGTGGTTAAAGGGAAGTAAAGCATTGAGGTGGCATGAGTAAGGTTCAAACCTTGGATTATTTTAATTAAAACCGATTTCTTTAATTCAAGGGAGGGGTTTTCAGTTTTAGGGTGGCCGAAAACACCATTCTTTAGGGTTTTCGGTCTTGAAGATGTGGGTTATCGGTTCTAAGATGGCCCAATAAGGAGGGTTTTCGGTCAAGGGTTGTTTGGGCCGAAAATCTTAAGGTCAAGATCCATTTTCGATTTATGTACTATTCATTTGATCTATTTTTAGTCTTCTAAATGTTTATTATGTATATGCACACATATAACATCATATAGCATTGTCATTTTTGAATTTCAATAATCTATTTCAACAAAGAGAATAATTAACTCGTTTCTTGAAAAATCAGGATATAGGGAAGAGAATAGCTATTTATGTTCTTGTCAAAAAAGAGTCTCTGTTTTCTATTTGTCGCACATCGTCATAAATGAACATAGCTAAAGAGTCTCCCTTACATTTTCAAAATTAGACCCACCTTAACAAAGCTTATAACGATAATTGTCCTAAACTAGTTTAGTTTGTTAAAACCTTGACCCGTTAATAGATTTCGCCTAAATTACTAAATTTACCCTAACTTTACATCTTTTTACCAAGCTAACAATTTAAGGTAGTTTAATAATAGACTTTTCTTCACAACTAATAGAAATATTTATTATATTATATTTTTATCTACTAAATTTAAATTATAAATTGTTTTTTAAATTATATATTTTTATTTTAAATTGATTCCAAATTGAGATGTTACAATTCGAACTCTAACACATTATTCAATTGATTGCTTCCAATACTAGACCCATTTCCAATGATCGATTTCCATCCAAATTACACACCGAGCGATTACCAACATACTTGGTCCTAATAGCAAATTGCTTTTATAGCACCAATAACAACTAAAGGCATCCCTAAAAAAAAAAAAGAATGAACAACTCCCACAAGATTTCTCAGTCACAATATCCAATCTTTGCTAGCGAAGTTTTGAACCAAATCAACACACTTAGTATCTCTAGGCAAATCTATAACATAATCCCTTCATTTCGATGTTATATATTGCACAATACCGTTTATTCTTTACTATATAACCTCCGGTTTACATAGCATATCTAAAAATTTGGCATGTCATAACTAGTTTCCTTTTTCTTACATTACTTTTTGTGTTCTTTGCATTACTACCTTCATGTTTAATATATGAGATTATAATAAATGATATGAACGTTTTTTTTTGAAATCTCCAATTACATACACTCTAGCTTTTTTGAAAACATCTTATTACCTTAAAAGATATTTGAAACATTTATACTCTTTTTCGAAATTTTAAATTACTTTATTTTAGTTAAAGACTTAAAGTTGTCCGGAAATTAGAAAAAAGCATTTCAAAAATCATTTCATGTTCAAAATGTTAGTAAAATGAATATGCATTTTAAAGATATCTCCAGCAATTAACCTTTCAAAAGTTTTTACTCTCGTCATATCATATTTCCAAAAACCTTTATTAATCAAAATAACTTTTGTTATAAACTCACTTTAATAGTTATGTTTTAAAAAAAATATTTTTTATAATTTAATTAATTTATCTTTTTTTGTTAAATGCTAAAAAGCTATCCTCATATCGATTTTTCAGATTTTAAGTCTATTTTATATTTTTGAAAAATAACATTTAGTTGATATTAATATTTTAATAAATAAAGTAAAACAGTATGTTATACAGTTATAGTAATGTTTTTAATCTTTGGTGTATATATAATTTTGAAATTAGACAATTTTTTTATGACATAAAGTACATAAAATATATTCAAATCAATAAATAATTTAACTAATAAAAAATTCAAAGATAAGTAGTTTATATTTCAATTCCTTTTCTCATTCTCCCTTCATCGTGCAATTTCGGAATTCACCTTTTGAGCAGCGACTTGTAGCTTTCCGACCAGTGGCGAGGCTATTTTATGGGAAGGTGGGTCACTTGACCCACCTAAAATTAAAATGTTTATAACAAGTTATATACAAAAAATATTTAAGACCTACCTTAAATATTTAGAAGGACCTAGATTAATGTGTTTAGTAAAAAATTAAAGGAAAAGAAAAATATAAACTATAAACAATAAAAGACATATGGTAAGTGAGATTAAACCATTAAGGAGTTTCACATTGACTCTAAGAAAAAAAATGGTTAAGGAGTTTTCTATTATAAATAAATGCTTCTTCTTTCACATTTGTACAACATAAGTTTGCTCAAGTCTTGTTTAGACCGACTAACTCTAAGTATAAGTTGCTTTAGTAAAAAAAGGAATGACTAATTTGGGCTTAGTCATTTCAACACCACTTTTTATACATGCTAAAACTGTTATTTTTTCTGGGTGAGCCATTCTAGTTGAGCCTAATTTTTTTAACTGGCCCGATTAAACTCGGTTAGTGAACCACATGGTATACTATTCTAGACTCGCCACTGTTTCCGACTCAACCCTTCTTCTCCGGCGGGAGCAAACGCCGGCAGGGCTTGGGTTTTGTATCTTTAGATCTCTCTTCTGATTGGGTTTTTGTTGGGGTGATCCTGATTTTCGACTTTGGGGAGTTTTATGTAAGCTGGTGTAATTATTTCCAGCTGATCGATCCAATGGTCTCTAATCACTCAACTTCTTCGTTTGGTGAGTGTTGGAAGAAGAACAAGAATCACGTTCGAAAGACCTCTAATGAAAGAAGCCATACAACATCCAAGTCTGAATCACATTTGTTTTATATTAAAAATTTCCTAGATTATATTATTCACTCTGATATATTGCGTACATGTTCTCGGTTTGGAAGAGTTTGTGATGTATTTATTTCCAAAAAGTTGTCACGTATGGGGAAACGTTTTGGTTTTGTTAGATTTTCGGGCAATGTTAACGTTGATCATATGATTAAGAATCTTTGTGAAGTGTGGTTCGGGTATCATAAGTTGTTTGCTTCTGTTCCTCGTATTCATAAGAAAGAGCCTAATTTCCATAGGAAACCACCTAAGGCGGAGAAGAAACGGGAGAATGTTTCTGTTTCATATGCAAATGTAGTAAGAGGTGCTTATAGTGAGAAATCTTTATCTCACAAGGAAGAATTAGCCATTGTTCTTGAATCTGGGAATAATGTTATTGATAATTTAAGTTAGCGTGTTTAGCTAAGGCCCCCGACTTTAGTACTCTCCCTAATTTGGGAATGTTGTGCCATGATGAAGGTTTTGATAACTTTATTATTCGATATTTGGGTGGCTTGTGGGTGATGTTTAAATTTAAATCCAAAGAAGCATGCAATTTTTTTTGACATGCGATGCCGTAAATCATTGGATTACTGAAAAAAGAAAATGAGATAAAAACTTTGTGCCATCTGATCGTATCGTGTGGTTGATGTTGAAGGTGTTCCCCGACGTGCTTGGAGTAAGAATTCTTTTAGACATATTTTGGCCAAATGGGGTTCAATCGCTCATCCTGATGATAACATTGGAGAAGATGTGTATAAATCACGTGTTTGTATTATCACCACGTTTTTTGGTATAATTTCTGAAGTGAGTAAAGTTAGTATTGATGGTGAAATATTCCCCATTCGTATCAAAGAAGCCCTTGATTGGAATCCTACATTCGTGTGTGAGTTCAACAATATTGATAACGATAATGTTGATGTTATTCACCGTTTTGATCAAGAACAAGATGGTAGCAATGATTCATTACTTGATAAGGAAGATGTCTCATTCGATCCTTTTGGTATTTACGATGTAATGAAAAAAATGGATAATGAAGAGGAATTAAAAAAAAACAACCAAGGTGCATAAGGGTCCATCCCAGGGGTAATATCAGAATTCTGCTTCAAAAAATGAAAACTCAAACTTACAAGGGCCACCTCCTGTTGTTGGTTCTGGTCCAGCTCTTTTCGAGCACCATGATCCTGATAAATGCGACCCAACATAGGCCTATTCACAGCCGAAAGTCCTGTCGATAGCAGCTCAAGCTGTCGATATTCAGACATCCCCTGTTGCTGTCAAAATTGCGACAGCAGCTCCTGCTGCTGTTCCGGACGCTACCTCGACTGCTTGAACTCCTATTTTCTCTTCTCAACTTGGAAAAAAAATCTGAAGTTAATAAGAATTCACGAGGTTTTAGACGAATCTCTCTCATCCCCCGAGTTTCTCGAATCAACGGTTTTCTTTTTCGGGGAACAATCAAAGTATTTCAGATGGCATTGATAAAAATAATTCATTTTAAATGAATTAAGAAAACTATTGTAATGGGAGAATCGTTGGGGTATAATATGGACGGTTGAATGGATCGTGTTACAGATTTTAAAAGGGCAGGTTGAGAGGCAAGTTCCAAAATGAATTGTTTATCTATAAACATTCAAGGGGCGGGCTCCTTAGATAAGAGGAGTTGGATAAAAAAAATTGTGTGATCGTCATAAAGTTAACTTTTTTGCTATACAATAAACTAGGTTAGAGAGCATTGACGTAGTTATGGCTAGATCTTTTGGGGGTAATTCTTCTTTTATGCACGCTTTTTCTCCTTCTCGTGGAGCTTCTGGGGGTATACTTGTTATTTGGGATGTTGATTTGATTTCTCAAAATTGAGTTTCTATTCACGATGGCTTTGTTGCTATTGAGGCGGTTTGGGTTTGTTCGGGCCTTCAAGTGAATTTTATTGATGTTTATGCTCCTCAAGGGATAAATAATAAAAGACTTATTTGGAATGATATTTATAATATTATCTCAAATTCTTCGGGGGAATGTATTGTTATGGGTGACTTTAATGAAGTTAGAGATGAGTCTGAGAGATTGGGATCGAATTTCAATATGTCTTCTGCGAGAGTTTTTAATGATTTTATTAATTCTCTTGATCTTGTGGACGTTCCTTTGGGTGGTCCTCGATTCACTTGAGCGATAAATGGGGTTCCAAATTCAGCAAGCTCGATAGATTTTTGGTCACGGAGGGTTTTTTGGATTCTTTTCCCCATCTTTAAGCTATTGTCTTGGAAAAGAATATTCATTTTCACCGTCCTATTGTTCTGTTGGAGCATCGGGTGGATTATGGCCCAACACCTTTTCGTTTATTTCATTCTTGGTTCGATATGGAGGGGTTTGGTAATGTTGTTTGGCAGGCTTGGGCTACCTCGTTGGTGGGGACGGAGTTGACTAACCCTTGGGTCATTTTTAAGAAAAAAACTTTAGTTTCTTAAATCTAAACTCAGGGAGTGGAACTCTAAACACCGGGACATGGTGGGTAGCAAAAGGAAGAATTTGCAAGATTTATTAGAGTCTACTAATATTAGGCGCATGGAGGATGAAGGATCTGCCAACTTGAGAGAGCAAAGAGTTTCTTTATTGAAGGAGTTGTCGGATCTTGATCATTTAGTTCAAGTTGATCTTGCTCAAAAGGCTAAAACTCAGTGGGGGCATTGAAGGGGATGAGAACTCTAGATTTTTCCATGGAATACTTAAGCATAAAAGGAGACAAATAACTATTCGTGGTTTGATGATTGATGGTGTGTAGGTGGATAATCCGGTCCAGGTCAAGGATGGGTTTCGTAATTATTTTCAATCTTTATTTCAGAAGAGTTCTTTATGGAGACCTGTAACTGATGGTGCTCTTTTTAGTACCTTATCCCAATTGCAGGTTGATTATTTGCAGTCTCCTTTTTCCTATGAGGAGATAAAGAGGGCGGTGTGGGATTGTGGCTCTTCTAAAGCCCCTGGTGCTGATGGTTTTACTTTCGGTTTTTTAAAGAGATATTGGGATCTTGTTGCAGCTGATGTTGAGGTTTTTTTCACCATTTTTTCCATCATTCGGTCATCTCAAAAGGGGTGTAATGCCTCTTTTTTCACTATTATCCCAAAATTCAGATATCCGATGACTCCAAAAGATTTTAGACCCAATAGTCTTATTGGTTGCCATTACAAAATTATTGGTAAACTTCTATCTAATCGTCTTGTAGAGGTTATCCATAGTGTTGTTAGCCTTGAGCAATATGCTTTTATCAAAGCCAGACAAATCCTGGATAATCCTTTTCTTCTAAATGAATTAGTTGCTTGCAGCAAGTCTTCCAAAAATCCTATGCTGCTTCTTAAGGTGAATTTTAAGAAAGCTTATGAGTATTTATCTTGGGATTACTTATTGGAAATTATGTCCATTATGTGATTTGGGTCTACGTGGTTTCGGTGGATTAAGGTGCCATTGTCGACTGCTAGGGCTTCTGTGTTGGTTAATGGTTCCCCGATTGACGAATTCCAAATTCACTGTGGGTTGAGACAGGGTGATCTGCTTTCCCCTTTTCTTTTTATTTTGGCTATGGAGGGTCTTCATGTTGCTTTGATGAGGGCTCGAGTAGGGAATGCTCTCAGAGGAACTTCTATTTCAGGAATTGAGACTTCTCATGTCCTTTATGCTGAGGATGTTATGTTGGTCACTCCTTGGGATATTGAGAATGCGAATTGTCTCATTCATATTCTTAGGTGTTTTTATTTGGCTTCAGGGCTTAAACTCAATTTACTTTTTAAATTGATTGGTGTGGGAATTCCTTTTTCCCAAGTTCTTGAGGTGGCTAACAGGATTGGTTATGCAGCTTCTACGCTTCCTTTTGTTCATCTCGGTATCCCAGTGGGTTAGCCTATGACTCGAACGTCCTCTTGGGATTCTATGATTGATAAATTTCGTTATAAGCTTTCAAATTGGGAGGCTAAGTGTCTTTCGTTTGGAGGTCACCTTACTTTGGTGACGTATGTCTTGAGCTCATTATGGAGTTACTTGTTGTTTGTCTTTCTTGCTCCTATCTCGGTTATGAAGGATCTTGAAGGAATGAGGGCGAGATTTTTTTGGGGTGCTAATAGGGATGAACGTCAAATGCATTGGGTTAGATGGGACAGAGTTTTAGCTTTCAGGGATGAAGGTGGATTGGGGATCGGTAGTCTTTTCTCTTTAAATAGGGTTATGATATTTCGGTGGTGGTGGAGGTTTTATCACTGCCCTGGTCTTCTGTGGGTTAGAGTGATAAAATCTATATATGGTTTGGATGGTGCTTGAAGGAATTTGAGCTATCCTATTACTGGACAAGGTCCTTGGGGTGGGGTTGTTCGTATGTTCTCTTAGTTACGCCACAAAGATATTGATCTTCAATCTCTTTGCCTCATTAGAGTTGGAGATGGTACTCACACTACTTTTTTTGCATGATGTTTGGAGAGGTGAAATGCCTATGTCTTCCTCTTTTCCTAGAGTTTACGCGCTGGATTTGCATAGACATGTTTCTGTTTCTGATAGGTTGTCCATGGGATTGGGGGTTAATACCCTTAGACGTGGCCCTAGAGTTGAAACAGAATAGGAGCAATGGAATAACTTTAATTTTCTTCTGCAGGATTTCCAACTCAGACCGGTTCCAGATATACTAGGTTGGGTTAATGATTTGTCAGATAATTTTTCTATTTCTTCAGCTCGAAATTTTTTGGATGGTTTTACGCTTAGTAATGGAGATATTTCTACTCGTTGGAATAATTGGGTTCCAATTAAGATTAATATTCTTATTTGGAGGATTAGATTGTCTAGTATCCCTACTAGAGAGTGTTTATCTTTTAGGGGTATCCCGGTGGATTCTAATCTTTACCTTGTCTGCTCTTCTAGAGTGGAGACTGTTGACCATATTTTTGCAGAATGCTCTGATTTGATTGCTTTATGGTATCGTATTGCAATTTGGTGGGGTATTAATTGTCTTTTTCAGTTGACTGTGTAATATGTTATCAACTGGGTTGCTACAACCTCCTGGAGAATCGGTCAGTGGAAAGCTTTTGATGCAGTGATCTTGACTACCTTTTGGTGCATTTGGAACTTCAGGAACGGTTTGATTTTTAGAACGGATACGCCTAAGAAATCTATGATTTTTGATGATGTTGTTCATAAATCTTATATTTGGATTTCTAGTAAGTGTAGTAAAGCCAAGTTTAGTTGGTCGTCTTGGGTTCACAATCCTATTTCAGCTACTATTTTGATGTAATTTTTTTTCTAGCGTCTTGCTAGGCTTTATAATATTCCGCCGTTCAAAAAAAATCAATACATATATATATATATATATATATATATATATATATATATATATATATATATATATATATATATATATATATATATATATATATATATATATATATATATATATATATATATATATATATATAGGGTTAGGTTCATGTGAGACGACCTAATTTTGTGAGACCGTGAGATGCATTTTTTTATTTTTTATTTTTTTATTTTTTTTTTACTTTTTTAGTTAATTCAAGTTCCGAAAATAATATTTAAAAAAAGAATTTTTGGATTTTTTCCATTTATTTTGCATTTTAAAATTATTTTTTAGAATATGTACAGTGTAATATTCTATTAGAATATTTCACGTATTTTTCAAAAAAAAAATGGAATTTATTTTTATTTTTTTTAGTTAATTCAAGTTCCGAAAATAATATTTAAAAAAAGAATTTTTAGATTTTTCCATTTATTCTGCATTTTAAAATTATTTTTTAGAATATGTCAGTGTAACATTCTATTAGAATATTTCACGTATTTTAAAAAAAAAAACGGAATTTTTTTAAAATTTTTTAATTTTTTTTAGTTAATTCAAGTTCCGAAAATAATATTTAAAAAATGAATTTGTGGATTTTTCCATTTATTTTGCATTTTAAAATTATTTTTAGAATTGGTCTCACGGTCTCAGAAAATTAAAATGGTCTCAAATGAACTGGATATATATATATATATATATATATATATATATATATATATATATATATATATATATATATATATATATATATATATATATATATATATATATATATATATATATATATATATATATATAACGGAAGGAAAATAAATTGCATGAAATATAAAGAAAAAAATGGACCAAAATCAAATGAAAAAAGTTTGTTGAATAATATACCGATGAAATGACCAAAAGTAAAACCTCACAATTCTATTGATAAATAACATTAAAAAAAACTATTATCGAATATATTTTAAAATTTACCCTCTTTGAAAATTTCAATGTTCGAACATCGTAGCTAGTTTTCACTCTTCCAAAATCTCTCTTCATTGAGGTAAATAGGTAAATAGCTCCTTGTTATATATTATTAGCTAGTTTATAACCCGTGAAAACCACAATTATACAATTAATTGAACTTTTAAAATAAAAACTAAAATTATTAATCAATTATTATAAATAAATTATTAATTAAGAGATTTTTTAGTTATATAAAATTTAATCATTAATTTAAATAAATATGAGAAATTATATCACTTTATAATTTGTATTAAGTTTATTTTAATTTTTATTATAATGTTATTGATTTAATGTAATTAAAATTATAAATTTAAAATTTGAAATTTGAAATGGAGAATCAATAGGTTTACAAATGTCATGTATTAATTAGAAGATATAATATGATGACACATAACAAAAGAAGAATAAAATATGTATTAATTAGGAAACTTAATAAGATGACACATGTTAAGAGGAAAATAAAACTATTTTTTTATTAAATAGGGAGATAGCTTTTATGATATTTGTTAAATTTAGTTGTTAACACTTATTTGGTATAAGTAATCGTTATTTAAAACTTCTAAATTTGTTAATAGTATTTTTCTCTATATTGTAACTATAAAATAATTTTTGTAAAATATTCAAGTTGCATTTATGCTTTTGTGATGAAGACACTCTTTGAACCACTTCCATTGATGTGAATATGATGCTTCACCCAACTTATCGCATTTCTCTGATGGAGTCGTTACGTAACAAAGTTTTACATTCATCTAACTTATACCTCACGTCCACAAATAGTTCTCTCTCTCTCTCTTTCTCTATCTATATATATATATATATATATATATATATATATATATATATATATATATATAACGGTGGGAACCACGGTTATACAATTAATTAAACTTTTAAAATAAAATCTAAAAAGTATTAATCAATTATTTTAAATAAATTATTAATTAAGAGATTTTTTTAATTATATAAATTTTAATCATTGATTTTAAAAAATGTGAAATCATATCACTTTATAATTTATATTAAGTTTATTTTAATTTTTATTCTAATGTTATTAATTTAATGTAATTAGAGTGGGAAATTTAAAATTTAAAATTTGAAATGGGGAATCAATATGTTTACAAATAGGGGTGTTCAAAACCGGATATCCGAAAATTCGGATATCCGAAAATTCGGATAGTTGATTTTTAATATCCGAATCCGTATCCGAAATTTCGGATACGAATTCGGATATTAAACCAGATATCCGAATTTCATTAATTTTAAATAAATATCCATATCTGAACATCCGATCCGTAAAATCACCTCAACTCTTAAAATTAATAATAGCAACTATGTTAAATCTTGCGACATAGATGGATATCGATAGCAACAAATAAATATATGTACATTTACTTAATAGTTTTTTATTATAAGCCAACGAACCAGGATTATAACAAACAAATATATAACGATTGTAAATGGAAAAGTTTGCAATAAAAGTTTGGAAAGAATGGTCACGAAAAAGTTGAAAATGGGGGGGGGGGGGGGGTGGGGTGGGGGGGACATTAGTCCATTAAGCATGTCAATGTTTCTAATTTCTCATTTTAAAATATTTAAAAATAAAGAAAAATTATTTTTTTCGGATATCGGATATCCGAAATATCCGAAATTTTATAAATTCACTATCCGTATCCAAATCCGAAAAACCGGATATCCGTATCCTAATCATTATTTTAATATATATATATATATATATATATATATATATATATATATATATATATATATATATATATACATACATACATACAAAAACATAGTTTTTTTCGTTTTTTTAAAATTTTTAAGAAGCTATTTTTATCGGAAAATGATTTTAAATATACCAAAATTCATGATTTTTATTCTCTAAAAATAGACATCCATATTGATATAGTTTTAAGATAAAATAATTTTTTTTATATATTTTCAGCTATCGTTATTCATAAATAAATAAAAATGCATCAGATTTTATTACAGTACATTCATTATTCACTTATGAATAAAAAGTATGATTAATTAATTTTTTTTTTACAATTTAAGTATAATTCATATATGAATATAACATATAATAAACATAGTATAATCATATTTAAATATTAGACAATGCATTCACTTCAGAATATTAACATAGTATATTCATTTGTTAATATTAGATGATATATTCACTTATGAATATTAAATGATATTTTCATATGTGAATATTGCATAGTATTACATGGTATATCACATGTGAATATTACATAATATATTCACTTGTGAATATTAGATGATATATTCGCTTATAAATATTACACAGTATATTCACATTTGAATATTACAAGGTGGTTTCACAAATATATATAATTTTTATATGTTATTCACATATGAATAACATACAGACTTGCATATTTGATTTGTGTTTTTAATAATCATATATTGATTCAGTTGAGAAAACATATTAATATGCGAATATAACGTGGTAATTTAGTTTATGCATTTCATCAAACAGTTGGAGTGCATACAAGTTAACTTTTAAAAAAAATGCTAAAAACATGATTCTTCCGATTCAAGTTATTAATTCGAAATCATCATATACTTTCGATTTCAACTTTGAAGCGTGTAATTCTGATTTTGATTTCATTCCAACAAAAATTCCGATTTCAATTTTGAAACCTTGAAATCCCAATTCCAGATTTCTTTGTAGTACCGATAATCAAGACGTGAATTGTTCCGATTAGAATACATGTTCCAATTTCAAAAGCTTCTGACTTCAGATGCGACATCCTATGTATGATCGATTTCACATATTGATTTTGATTTCCGAAAATCTGATTGGGAACTTGTGAGTATCGATTCCGAGCCCTTCAATGTCGAATGTGACTGCGAGTCTAGAACTCCAATTCCAAATTCATGAACAGTGAAGAAATTCCGATTCCAACTGAGTTCGTTTGTGAATCTGGGAAATTCCAATTCGGAGTATTTAACAAAGAAATCGATGTCACGTATTTGAGATTGAATGTTATTATCATATTTACAAGTTTGCCACCGTGTCTTTTTATGCTTAGATTAAATGAGTGGCTGATAATGATTCTCCCATTCTCAATCTTTTTTATTTTCTCAATTGAACTTACCTTTCTCTCTCTCTCTCTCTCTCTCTATATATATATATATATATATATATATATATATATATATATATATATATATATATATATAGTGACTCATTTTTATATACATATATAACTTATGACGATATGTTGTTACATTTTGGCAGTAGGTATTGTAGTTGTAATGAAATCAAGTATGAATTACGAGACTAGAGTAGAGTAAGAATGATGAACACGAGATCTAAATTAAGTCTGTTTGGCTCAATTATGTTTCTAGAAAGTTCAGAAAGTTTTTAGACAAACTGAAGAAAGTTCTTATCTATCTCTAGTACACATCCCATATTTATAGGGATCATAAAAAGCACAAAAAATATAAGGGACTAAACACTGAAACCTTCGATACATAAAGTGCCCTTATAATAAAATAAAAGACTACAGAACTGTCCATGATCTTCGACACCTCATAACAATGTTGGACATCTACATTCTCCCTCTTTGTGAGAATTGACGAATCAGGTCATCTACATCTGCATAGCTTGGTGCATAGTTCTTCGGACTTCAATATACCAAGTCATCACTTTCTTTAGCTATGGCTTATCTCCATCATTATTCTTTTTGCAACTATTCATACGAACAAACAAGTTCGTATAATGAACTGTAGTATACCTTTCCACATCACAAGCTTGGAACAAAAACTTAATTTTCTTTCCTTTCTTTCTTTTTCCAACAAACACTATCCTAAGAGGCTTCAAGCACATCTCTCCATCGACATAAGGCTTTAAATTAGATTGACTCTTCAACAACGATTGAGACACGGTAATTTCTTTTCCTATTGCCAAAGCCAATTCGACATCAGTCAAAGCTAAGCATTGATAATAGTTATCGATTAAAATATTGACATGTGCAAGACCCAACAAATAATCCTCCTTGCTTGTACCTTGGAGTTTCGATTCATTAATACCATTGAGAATCTTCGCAACTGTGATCAAGTCGTTTAGATTCATGATTGGGAAGTCAGCAATCGAAAAGTCGAATGTAGTATTGTTTACTTTGACCACATGATAGCGAAAATTCTATAATACTCCCTCGAATAAAACATCTTTGGAAATACTAAGAACTCGAACTATTTTGAGAAGTGACCAGACTTCTTCTTCTTCTTTTCCAAGGACAGCATGAAATCGAAGCTTTAACCTCTTGAACTCCTCTTTGTCTTGGAACTTATCAACAATTTGATACTGAGTAGTAATGAACATCATCTTGTTGATTGGAAAGTCCAAGTGATTCAAATCAGAATTTTCTGTTGCTTGGCTTTTCTTCGGAACTTTCTCAAAGTCATGTAATTTACCATAAACAACCATTGCCTCGATATTCTCATAGTTATACAGCTTCTTTGGTTCACCCTTCTCCAAACCTGGAGGATCACTTTCACGAAGTTAAAGAATGCTTTGTATATGCCTTTGTTTTTCCATCTCTTGTTCTAAAGCAACTTTCTTCTCCTCTTTTGAAAGCTTAACACTTACACCTTTTCCTTTCCCTTTATCTTCTTCATTGGGCTTGCGTTTTGAAGAAGAACTTGAACCTCCAATTACAATTCCCTTTTTAAAGGCTTTTGTTGTTTTTGTTGTTGTTATTGTTTTTGTTGTTGTTGTTGTTGTTGTTGTTTTTGTTGTTGTTGTTGTTGTTGTTGTTGTTGTTGTTTGTTGTTTGTTGTTTTTTGTTGTTGTTGTTGTTGTTGTTGTTGTTGTTGTTGTTATTGTTGTTGTTGTTGAGATTATTGGATTAGTTTTCTTAGGAATTGTCACCGAAATCTGAGTAGTTATAACCTTTCCAATTACCTTTGCATTATCACCAGTCTTTCCAGAACTTCCTTCGCCTCTAACACTTTGTGAACTTATGCCAACACTCCTCCTTTCTCCCCCTTGCACCACTGTGACAACAGGTGGGGCATCCGTTGGCATGAAATTTGCAAACTTCGCAAGTGGAGCCAAGTCATTGTGAATGGTTGACTCTAACAAGGGAAACTTCTGAGTTAAAAACTTAGGAGTAAGTAATGAAGATGACGAAGATCCAGATTTTAACATTTAATCCTTTAATTCACCCAACAACTTGGCAACATTCCCAAAACTCCTAGCATCTACCTCAGTCTTCTTATCAAGTTTCGGAGCCATGGAGTTATACCACTGCACCACTTTCGTTACTGTCTCATCAATTATATCAACCTTCTTTAGAAGAGAAGAATAATTCTTAATCAAATCCTGAATTTCCTTTTCCGTATCAGCTCTTAACTCTTTGATTTTTCTATTCACATTTTCTCGAGCTGTCTTGACATCTTGAACGAAAAGAACATGTCTTTATCTCGCAATAGCCTTTAACTCTTTCAATTTTCCATTAAAGGACTCAGCTTGAGTTTTGATTCATAACTCATTGCATTTGTCCATCTGATCAAGTTTATTCTAAATATGATGCTCTTGAGCTTTCAGCATCACATCCACCTCTATGCTAGAAACTAAATGTTTACCCCTACATCTGCTTGTAATTGTTGCAATGAATTAAGCTTCCTATTCAGAATCTTAAATTGCTTCGCAGACATAAACATGTGATTGGGTATTTTTCTTCTTCATAATCAAATTTAATATTAGCAAATGAACCCATGAATTCACCATCATCAGTTTCATCATCGTTAACTATTTTTGGACCTTCTATAGATTGGGATGGGAATAAGGAAGTAATGGGTTGTTGCATGATATTATCGAAGGTAGGTGAGTGGGTTGATGAAGGTAATTCTGATGAAGTAGGAATAAGAAATAATGTTAAAGTGATTGTGGTATCAACACCAGATGTTTCGAAAGTAGAAGACACAATAAGAGAAGGATTACCTTGGGCTTCTTTGTTCGATACCCCTTCACCCATATTAGTATCCATATTAGATATGTTCACAGTGATGCCTGAAGGGCGAACCCCCTCAAGAATTGATTCGGCAGTCGACACTCCGAGTGATATGACAATAGTCTTCTCAGGAGTAGAATTCTTCAACTATTCACCTTGATTGATGGTTGTGTCGACTTTAGAAGCTTCCACATTGCCACCAGGATTTCCAATCGCCTTGAGATTCGACTTGATAGGGGAAACCCTAACAGGTGAATAATTGCCCAATTTATCATCTCCAAATGGAGATTCAAGAACTACTTCCTCATCCATCTAGTCTTCATTAATAATTAACTTCCTCTATTTCTTCTGCTTCTTCGAAATTCTTTTGGATATGTCTTCAGCAAGCCTTTTCTTCGATGCTGGAGATACAGGTGTTGGAATTTCATGAATCACAACCTCCTCACTATTAATTTGAGGTTTGCGAGTAATTATTTGTGAAAAACTTTTTGATCCTTCAGGTGAATGACATGGTTTGTGAGCCATTTTCTTCAACCGTTTCAACACACCTTATTTCAATGGTACCACCTCCTTAAAGGTATTGACGTGTCTGCAACAAAAATCTTGGGATCTTGTTTAGAAGACTTCACTTCCTTGATAAATTTCTTCGGAATAGGCTTAGCCAACTTTTCAACTTGTACAGGACTAGGTTTTCAGGGACTAGCCTGATCATCCTTCTTTGATCCTCTGCGCTTCTTCGAAGGACCTTCATTATACTTTTGCAACAATACTTTGGTCTCAATTGATGGATTGATAGTCTTCAAGTAAGCTACGAATATGGGATTTGTTTGATCAACTTTTCGAAGCATCACATCTGGGATACAAGCAATAGTAGGAAACATATCTTGATTATCTTCGACAGTTTTTGGATAATGATACACCGAGATTTCAGATGTTTGTTCACCTTCAGGAACCATAATGCCTTCCTTTTCATAGACAAATTGCAGAATTAGGATCTAGTAGAGGGCACAAGAAATTCCATCTACAACATTCGTATTCCCGATGCTTTTTCACAAACTCATCGCAAAGTTGACTTGCATAATCCACTGATAAAATCATAGTAGACACTTGCCATCATAGCGTAAACCTCCAATCGAGCTTTATCCAACCCCACACTTCGACCCATCAAGCATCAAAGGTATATGAAAAATAAGAAATTCCATATGCACGGTAACCCAAACTTCTTAAATTCACTGATCTTGGTAAGAGTAGGTTGATAACCCATATCGTTAAACATATGAATGACTTGTACATTTGTTACCTTGTAGAAAGGTTCAACATTGGGGATATTGAGAATCTGAGCAAAAATTTCTTCGTTAACCTGAACTTCTTGTCATTCATCAGCTGGAATGTCACAATCTTCATTTTGTTACTATAAGTGGCCGTAGAACCAGCAAGAGATAACCAAGAAATTGGTACAACAAAAGAGTTGAACATTGCTGTCGATAACACCGAATTTTGTAGAGCAACGATTAACATCTGCAATCCCTCTGGGTAAGCATTAACATCTCCTTGAACTTGGTAGTTGGTGCTTTCAATCTTCACGATGAGTTGAGAGAAACATCTTCAGTGGTTTGAGACTATTGACCTTGCTTAGCCGCCATTGTTAGGTTTTGAAGAACTTCAAGAATATCAGAGAGAAAAAGGGAACAAATCGTTTGATAATTTTATGTGAGTGTAAAATTGGAATAGAATCCCTAAATCCCTTTTTATACGTCATCTGGAAGTAAAGAAGACTGGTAGCAGAGGTGTTGGTGATTTCATCGGGAATGAAAGCAATGACAATGTGGGTCTTCAATGGTAGTTTGTCGGTGATGTTGTGATGTAGTGGCGACATATCATCAAAGATATAATGGTTTTTGTGGTTGCAAAATGAAGAAGAAAGAAAAAAGGGTGAGTTATGGTTATATAGAAATCGATACTGTGATGTTTGGCTCGATACCAATCAGAATCAAGGTTTGATTGAAGCATTTTCCCTCTTTTACGATGAACAACTAGAGGTCAAAAGATAAAAGAGAGGAAAATGGATTTGTCAATTCACATTTCTCGATATCTAGATTGATGGGTATTGAACATCGATGAGACGGAGGCAACAACCATATTTCTTGTTCTCCCATGCGACATTGATTCTCTACATCATTGTTTGGACCAATCATTGAGGTCTATTGCTATTGTATCGATTATGGACCTGTGTTGTTCGACTTTTGTAATTCTTCGCTGACGCGATATGGGTTTAAGGATATTATGATAAAAGTTTGGAGAGACTTCGAAGGAAGTGGGGATCTTGACCGATACCTTTCAAATAAGCTTAAGTTTTATAAAAAATATTGACAAAATTGCAAATTTGGTCCCTGTGGTATGTCCAAACTAGCATGTTTGGTCCAAAATGGGTTTGGCTTGCAAAGATGGTCCAATAGTTTCTATTTGTTGCGAGTTTAGTCCAATGGCTTAACAGCCGTTACCAAGCTCCCGTTAATTTACCCATGCCCCTCTCACTTAAGGGTATTTTAGTCCATTAATCCCTGTAACCGTTCCCGCTAAAGCTCAATAAAAGCAGTTCGTCTCCTCCTCAATAAAGTAGACTGTCGTTCTTTACCAAGATCAATAAAAGCCCTAGACACAAAATCAGTTCTGTTAGTTAAGCTGCGATTTGTAGAGATTATCGGTGGATGAACATAACAATGTGGCACGTAAGGTTGTTAAACACACCCTTTAACCCCAAGGTTGTTTATGGTACGTAATTTGCCCTTTTTCATGTTTTGATTTCTTGATTTTTTTTAAGTAAGTCCAACTGAGGTGTTTTTTTTCTTGTTTTGAAGATGGACACCCAACATTGTTTACCATTAAGTTGTACCATGGAGGTGAGTTCACCAAGTACCCTGATGTTCGTTACATTGATGGAATTGTAAACTATGTTGACATGGTAGACATAGATGAGTTTTCAGTTCATGAGCTCGATGCAATCATGAAGGGTTTTAGATATGGGGTTCCTCCTGTTATATACTACCATTTTCTTGTGCCTGGTGGAGACTTCCACTTTGGTCTTCGCCCTTTAGGAAATGATCAAGATGTTGCAAACTTTTCTCAATATGTCAGTGAGCACAAAGTGATGAAGGTATACACAGAGCATGGTGAAACAAGACTACTCACCTATTTCTTGAATCCTAAGCCTGTTACCAAGGTTACCCTTGTACAGTTAGATGAACCACATGAGGATGTGCAACACATTGATGAAGCTCCTGATGACCAATCAAAGGAAACACCTGAGATGACTACACCTACTGATAATTTAGTTGATGTGGTGCCCACTCAAGCAAACCAACCTAAAATCCAAGTTAATGAAATAGTTCAAGTCGTATCCTTATCACTTGGATATAATAGGAGAAGGGGTATGAGCAAGGATGGAGTGATGGCATCTTGCAGCAAGCAAATATACTTTGATGATATTGGTGAGACTGAACAGATAGCCAAAGACTTTGTTGAGGCAGCTACTGATTTTGATATTGGACTCTACCAACAAATACTACAAAGCAATGTTGATGGAGTCAATGGCACTGACATGCATGATGTCAATGAACCTCAGATGGATGAAGAAATCCAACCTCAAATGGATGAAGAAAACCAAGCTCAGATGGATGAAGAAAACCAACCTCAAATGAATGACTTTTGGGATTTTGACTATCAAACTAATGCTTTTGTCCAAGATGGAAGTGAAAACCAACCTCAGTCTAACATGGATAGTAGTGGAAAAGAAAATGTAAGTGAGGTTGAAAGTAAAGAAAGAAGTGAAACAGAGCAGGAAGATGATAGTGATGATAGTGATTATTGGGTGGATGAAGATAATGTAATTGAAGATATTGAAGTTGATATGAGGGATTTTAACATGAGCATTGATACAGAGGTAGAGTTCTTACATAAAAGGGCTAGGAATCCTAGACAACATGAGAGTGATGAAAAAGCAGATGAGTTAGATGTCATTGACAATGATGCTTTTGATTCCATGGATGAGGATTCTGACCAGGACAGGAAGAGAAGAGCAGTTTTGAAACAACTAAGTAAGGAAAAAAGTTGTTCTTTAGGTGAGGTTCATAAGTGTCATTTTAAAATAGGTCAAAAGTATAACAGTAAGCAGGAGTTGAAAGAGAAAATCAAAATGCATGCATTGGAAACAAAAAAGAATATTGCATTTAAAAAAAATGACAAATCCAGATTGAGGGCCATATGTAATGGAGTTGTGGCATTTACGAATGATGGAGTTGGTGGACCTACACAAGCTGAAAAAAGTAAAGGGAAAATTAAAGGGAAAAGTAAAGAAAAGGACAAACAAGGTGGTACAAGTCAGGAAAAAGCAGATTCTTCTTGTCCTTGGATGTTACATGCCTCGAGGTTTACAGATGCAAGCAGCTGGTACATTAAAACATATGAAGACAAACACACTTGTATGAATACAAGGAAGGTGAGAGCTGCAACAGCGAAGTTTATGTCCAAACAAATCATGGATCAAGTAGAATCTAACCCTACTATCCCAGTTAAAGCTCTCCAAGAACAATTACAGAAGAAGTATGGAGTGGGCTTCTCAATCCATAAAGTTTTTAGAGCTAAAGCAGATGCAAAAAAGATTGTAGTGGGTGATTACAAAAAACAGTATGAAGTTCTGAGAGACTATATCCTTGAGTTGCAGTCAACCAATCCTGATACCACAGTCAAATTAGAACTTGGAGATGTTTCAGAATCTAATTTGGTGAATTGCACTTCAAGATGTTTCAAAAGAATTTATGTTTGTCTAGGGGGGATGAAGAAGGGATTCAAAGCTTGTTTAAGAGATTTCTTGGGGCTAGATGGGGCTCATATGAAAGGCCCTTATCCAGGCCAGATCTTAACTGCAGTTGGATTAGATTCCAACAATGGCATATACCCACTTGCATATGCCATCGTAGAGATTGAAAACTGCGAATCTTGGAAGTGGTTCCTTGAATGTCTTGGTGATGACTTGGATCTACATGCTATGTCTAATTTCACTTTTGTTAGTGAAAGACAAAAGGTAATGGTTGTTTATTTATTATTTTTAATGTTTATTTGTTAATCATGTGTAATTTGTTGCCAGGGTTTGCTACAAGCAGTTAGTCAACTGTTCCCATGTGCTGAGCATAGGTTCTGTCTCAGACATATACATGAGAACATGAAGAAACAATGGAGAACTAAGGAATATAAAGATCACCTTTGGGATTGTGCCACAGCTACAACAGTGCCAGAGTTTAACCATTTCATGCACCAATTCAGTTTATATGACAAATCAGCATATGAATGGTTGAAGTCAATACCACCACAACATTGGGCAAAAAGCCATTTCACAGGTAAGCTATTATGACCCTTTTACCCTTTTACCATTTTACCCTTCACATAATATTATGACACTTTTACCCTTTTCTATATAGGGAGAGCAACCACAGACATGCTGTTAAACAACCTTTGTGAGGTGTTTAATGGCAAGCTAGTTGATGGGAGAGACAAACCAATTATTAGCTGCTTGGAGTTTATTAGGGAATATATGATGAAGAGGATATGCAATGTCCTCAAGGTGCAACAAAAGTGTTTAGGCCCACTCACCCCAACAGCAACAAAGATCATGGAGAAGAATGAAGCAGCTGCTACTCACTACATTGCAGAATGGTGTGGTGATGAAAAATACCAAGTCAAAGGCCCATGGAATGATCAACATGTTGTTGATATGCATGAAAGGGTATGCAGCTGCAGGAAATGGGAATTAACAGGTATCCCTTGCAGACATGTGATTTCTGTGTTGTATAACAAAGCAGATCATGGTGAGTGTGTACAAGAGCTCCATACTTATGTCCACAAGGTGCACTAGCTACAAACTTGGAAAACTGCATATGGGTACAAGGTGGAACCAATTAAAGGTCGGGCACTGTGGCCTAGAAGTGAGTGTCCAATGCAGATCACACCTCCCCAACACCATAATCAACCTGGGAGACCCAAGAGGAAGAGAAGGCAATCCATGGAGGAGAAAAGTCAAAGCAAGAGTCAAAGTCAGAGTCAAAGGTCATATGTTGGTCCCAGTGAGATTCATGGTCATGGTCCACATGGTAGTGGGAAACTAACAAGAAAGTTTGTTAGTGTGACTTGTAGTAAGTGTAGAAACAAAGGGCACAACTCCAGGACATGCAAAGGTCAGGGAGGGACTTGATGGTCTATGTTGGTTTTATCTTTTGGTTTGATTGTATTGAACAACTTTGGTTTGATTCCTAGATGCAGGATGTCTTTTGTTGCAATAACTTTGTTTTCAATTAACTTATGACATGTATTTTGAAGATGGTAATAGGTATTATGTCTTTAGTATGCTTTTGTGTTAACTACATATGGATGCATTATATGTTATCTTTAGAAGGTTATGTATGAACAATAGAACAAATCCATAATTGGTCAATAGATACCAAATTCTCATTAACCATTACTTTGCATTACAACAATGTTCCACATTAGCAAAAAAATACTTAAACCAGACACATATACCCCTATCCTATTACAAAAGATAACCACAATCAACCTGTGGACTTACAACAAGAACAGCAACACAACAACAAAAAAAATCCAACTATAGACTAGGTAATACTTCAACATAGTTGCTTGTTCTTTGATCTTCTCCATTACTTTTTCATGCTTGCTTGCTTGTTCTTTTATATCATCCATTGCTTTTCGTAGCTTATTGATTGTCCTAAGCAGCCCTGGTATTATAACTTTGGAACGAGCACACATGGGTTCATCATACCACCCAATAAACCCACATGATGAATTCTTGAAAAAAAAAAGAAAGAAACATTAGATCATCAGGGAGTAGTCTTCAAAATAAAGTTTAACACACTTACCGAGTCAGGACATCCCCAAAATCGGCGCCCTGGGTTGTTATCTGTCCACGATGTCCGAACTATCGCCCACTTTCTGCAGACGCACATCACCATTGTCGATGGAGAAGATGAAATCACAGGGGGGTGATCGATGGAGAAGATGAAATCAGAGAGGGAGTGATAGTTAGGGCTTGTTGCTGGAGACGAGAATAGAGACGTTGTAGTCTCTTTATGGACTAAATAATAATAAAATAATAAAGGGGCTAGATGAATGGACTAAAATACCCTTAAGTGAGAGGGGCATGGGTAAATTAACGGGAGCTTGGTAACGGCTGTTAAGCCATTGGACTAAACTCGCAACAAATAGAAACTATTGGACCATCTTTGCAAGCCAAACCCATTTTGGACCAAACATGCTAGTTTGGACATACCACAGGGACCAAATTTGCAATTTTGTCTTTTTTCAATTAGATATCAGTTCGAGTCTTTAAAGTTTAACATTTATAAAAAATTCCGAATCATAACAATTTAATGTATCATATATTTTTGTGTCATAAAATTTTGGACCTTACCATTTTCGATCATATATTTTTTGATCATTAAAATTTTTAATCATATTTTGCATCATATAATTTTAGATCATATTATTTTTTAATCATATGATTTTGGATAATAATAAATTGAATTAAAAAAATGACCAGGAAAAAATTCCGATCATTATATTTTTTGAATTATAAAATATATAATAATTAATGATCATAAAATATTTGAATCAATGTTTTTAGATAAAAATAAATTAAGGATCATAAACAAGTTGAATTATAAAGTTTTTGAATCACAATTTTTTATAAGTAAATCTCATTTTGGATCATATATGTTCAATATACATACTTTTTAGAAATGATAGTATTTTAAAATAAAGATTGGTATCTAAAACACCTTGTTTTGTAAAATTTCTTTTTGAAAATCTTCATGCAACCTTAGAAGTTCATGGGCTTGGGCTATGATAATGTAGAGGTGTCACAATAGACCACGAAGGAAACCCTAGAAGATCTTAGATTTTCATATTTAAGAACGATCATAAGCATAAACAAAGAAAGAAATAAAAGATAGGGATAAAATACATACCATTAACCACATCCGGCGCTGCACGAGCCTCATCGGTGGTCAGCTGAAATGTCGTGTTCTTCAGCACAGGAGCCTCCGCCTTGCCCTGACGGAAATCAGTAATCCTCAATGTGGATCACATATGCACCGCTACAACTCCCCCTAACAATCTCGTGCATTCAACCTTTTTATGGACGGTGTGATTGCAATGGAAGGAAATCAGAGCATTATTGGGGTAGTCCCTATTCATGTGGCCCAACTGGATACAACTATAACAACCTGAACCTACCGCTCGACATGCCCCCACAGTGTCGCTTGCAGCAACGGTCCCAACCTTGTTAGCCTCTAATACGAGGATTAAAATTCTCGGGCTTCTTCGCATGGCCCACAACTATATGTACCTGCTTCGACTTCTGGTTGGTCCGAAACTCCAACTCAATCTCCCGCTCACGGGCCTTCTCGATTATATTTTTAGGGTCTTGCACCCTAAAAAGCTCATGAACTCCCAGATATCCTCCGTCAACATGTCATGGTATCTTCTTTTCCTCATTTCCTCATCCGCAACATACCGAGGGACCAACAAAGTCCTCTCCTAGAATATGGCAGTAATCTCTGGCACAGTCTCAGTATTCTGGCTAAGGTCCTAGAACTCCCTCACCAGCCACTGCACCTCAATAGCTGCTGCAAACTCCCTCTAAAATCTCTGAACAAAATCTTCCCAGGTCATGATTGCCACTGCCGCTAACCCTACTTCTCGGCTAACCATCTCCCACCAGTCTCATGCTCAGTCCCTCAGCAGGCAGGATGCAAATCCAACCTTTTCCCGCTTAGGGAAAAACTCATTCGCTGGGCATTCTCCATTTCAACGATCTAGTGTCGACTAGAAATGGGGTCCTAAGCCCCAAAAAACTCAGGATCTCCATAGGCCTCCTTAGAGTTTGCATGTCAGCACTTGTCTCAGGTACATGTCCTGTGCAACTAGTAGTACGGGCCCAATACCACCTTTCACACCTACATGTACCTTCTTCAAGGTCGGTCTGAATTCCTCTAAGTCACCACAGTAAAACAATATACCAATCTAATGTTATACAACATACATGTCCTAGACTTTCCTACGAATTCTCAACTCTCACCACTCGCAATACCAAGATACTCAATCAACACCGTTGGTTGCCTTATGCATGCAAGTTATACACAAAATAGGATCACATAGACTGTCAAATGATGATTCTACCCTAAGTAGACAACCAAAAAAGGAACAGGAAATGAGTCCAAATTGATCATTATAGGGTTATACACTCCTAATCGTATACAACTTTGAAAGAATACACTTAGCAATTAACTGAGCTGATATCAATTCCAAGTAATACATAACATCAAGTTCCACCAGGCTATAAGGCATCACACAAATCAGGAAATTCTATCATAGTATCATATGATACCTGAAGATATCCTTAGCCCTAATCTAGCATGCAATTTTCATATCAAACATACTACTTATAATACATATATATGCGTAATTTGAGAACCAATTTTTGGAGCACGGATGATTGCACACATCGCATCCCTTCTTCTTACAAAAAATATTTTTAGAATTTTAACTTCATTTTTTTTAGAAAAAATAGCATTTCTTCAGTTTGAGTTCTCACACACCCGAATGTGTATCCAAATACCTCAAAACAAGGCTCTGATACCAACTTGTAATGTCCTGAAAATGGTAATAAAATTTTTCATTTAAAAGTCCATCAAATCATCCATTAACTTTTCAAAACCAACATCAAGTCAAAACATTCATAAAATCATAGTACAGTTATTTCATTTGCGGAAATCATGAGGGGAGGATGTGGTGCCATCACGTTGGGTCCTTCCCTTTCGAATCGAAAGTACCTAAAACCATAAACACAAACTGTAAGCACAAAGCTTAGTGAGTTTGTCACACCCTAAAACCGGAACGGCGGAAACGTTCTGGGGTGGATGACGTCATGTCAAGTATCACAATATATGCAGTATAGTAATCAAAGTACAACAACCATTGCATTAATAGTAATAGTTTTACACAGTTTACATTGCATAGAAGCATCAAAGTAATACAAAAAATACTATAGTTGCAGCTCGGTACTAAACTGTCTTCAACAAAAGCTCCTGGGATGTACCTGTCTATTGCTGACCTGAGAATACAAGTTATTTTGAAAGCGAGTATCAACATTTTTATAAATGTTGGTGAGTTCATAAGTATTTAGTGTCATTTGTGTAAGCAAGCATTTTATTCAAAATAACTTTATAGAAGTACTAGTTTAGAATCAACGGTGTATTAAAGTCTTTTTCAGAAAATCCTATATTTTCTAAATAAAAGCAGTCTTCTACCAAGACCCGACAGAGTTAGGTCTTAAAGAGTAATTTTCCCTGAAATACTATCATTACCAAAATACAGTATTTGATTTTAAAGGAAGTAGGAGAATATCACTAGTAAAAACATTAGGGAAAATAACATATGCCTCAGCAGGAAATACTGCTGACTAAGGCAAAAGAAATCATAGACTCTAGGAGAGTATCGAATGAATGATACGCCTGGCTCAGTCTAACATAAAGAAACACAGACCCCAGAAGGTATCAAATGTATGATACGGCTAGCAAGGTCTAAAACAAAGAAACACATACCCCAGATAGTATCAAATGAAAGATACATCTAGCAAGGTCTAAAACAGAGAAACACAGACCCCAGACAGTATAAAATGAAAGATACAACTAGCAAGGTCTAAAACAAAGAGTAATTCTAAGAGTGTGTTTCCAGCATACAGTGTTAATTATCGTTACCTTAAGGCCATGAATTATAAGGTAAACATGGAGATACTCGTAACCATACTAATCGCCACTAGAGTACTTGGCGCCCTGCAAGCGTCGGTGTAAATATGACATTTGTCACCCCTTAGCTTGGTAGGCCGTAGACTGTAGCTAGCAGTCAGGTTGCGGGGGGTGTCAATCCCGTATAGATCTATACATACAATGCCCGCTCTCCCTACAGGAGACTCTGGTTACCAACTCGATGACGGGAGATCCGTGTCTTGAAGATGCATCTCGTAATCTGAATTCTATTAGAGGCGCTGGACTAACGGTAGAGACTCACAACTGAACTGATCGATGTAAACCTTCATGTCTATACATGTATACTTGATATATAATTAATGTTTAAACGACCTTCGGACGAATATTCGATCCCACCAGACCACATCCAAACGAGGAAAAGGAAATAGGGCGAACTAGCCTTCCTAAGTCCTTTAAACATCATTTATATAACTATACAGGTACATGCATGCATTTAACGACGCAGAAGCATTTAACTAAGTAGAAGCGTTTAACGAAGTAGTAGCATTAACGAAGTAGGAGCGTTTCACGAAGTAGAAGCGTTAACAAAGTAGAAGCGTTAATAAAGTAGAAGCATTTCACAAAGTAGAAGCGTTAATAAAGTAGAAGCGTTTCACGAAGTAGAAGCGTTTCACAAAGTAGAAGCGTTTAACGAAGTAGTAGCATTTAACTAAGTAGGAGCATTTAACGAAGTAGAGGAATAACTAAGTAGTAGTATCTAAAGAAGTATAAAAACATGGAAGAAAACTTCGATGAAAACTTTGGAAAAACCTTTACACTTAAGAAAATCATGACTTTGTATTCTTTTGTAAAATAATTTTGAAAACCTTTAGAAACCCTTGAAAATCTTTCATAAACAAGTCTGGATTATAACTTTGATAAAACAATATAAGTAAAGAACACCTTTGTTTAAAATACTGCTGTAATTGAATTTGAAGTAAAACATACAGCGCGAGAGACAATTTGAGAAAAGATTTGAACAAGTAAAGATGTTTTGGAAAAAAAACATTTACAATATCATACTTGGTAAAACAGTTGACAGTGTAATAAATCCTTGTGCATGCGGGTTATCAATCACATGTGATTGATACGATAACTGGCATGTTTTAATTTGTATTCCCCCCATAAAATCATGTAAGAACATTTAAAAGGTTACTTCAGGGGTATGAACTCACCTGTTGTAAGCGGATCGAACGAAAGTGTCGGTTGGGTGCTCGGTGTCAAGTAAAGACTTGAACACACTTAGTGACCTATTAACATATGATGACATATGTTTACATACAATTAGTAAATATAATACTAATTAAACAAGTATACGCATCCTAAAATGCGGAAAACACTTTGGTCAAGCGCTAGGAGTGTCCTAGGTAACATCTAAGGGTGTGTAAGGCCTAGATAGGGAGTTTACTCTTCAAGAGTAAACTCTTTATTGAGTTTACGGCCCTAAGAACTTATCCCCATTAGTTTACGGCCGTAAACTCATGGATGGTGTGTTCTTTGATGCATTAAGGTCTTATAACACTTGTGGAATTAGGCTAGGTTCAATTCTAGGGCTTATGAAGGGTTTAAGGCCTCAAAATGGACCATTTGAGGAGTTTACGGTCCATTGAAACTCCTTGAGGAGTTTACGGCTGTAAACACATGAGTTTAAGGTCGTAAACTCATGTTTGGCCATTTATTTTGTTGTTTGGTAGTTCTAACTCATGCATGTAAGGTTCTAGTCACTTTTATGAGCATAGGAAGGTGTTTAGGGCACTTAAACACCTTGGAAAGGTGTTTACGGTCTAAGAAGATGTTCTTGGGGAGTTTACTACCTTAAACACATGATTTTATGGCAGTAAACTCATGTTAGTACATAAATCATGTATTTTGGTGGTTGTAGGTTAAGCATACGAAGTTCTAGGTCCAACCCCAAGCCATACAAAGTGTTAAGGGCACTTTAACACCCTTTGGGGGTGTTTATGGTCTACGAATGGGAGTTTACGGTCCAAGAACCTTCTTGGGCCGTAAAATCAAGTGTGACATATTTTTGTATGCTTTGGTGCATATGATGAAGGAAAATAAGGTTCTATGCACTCAAGGAAGTTCATGGAAGCTCTTGGAGGTGTTTGAGGGGTAGTTTAACACTTAAACAAGTGTTTATGGTCCATGGTGATGGGTTTACGGTCTAAGGATGTTCCTAGACCGTAAACTCATGTTTACTCCCCATTTGTCCCGATTTTGGTGTTCTAAGTCCTTTCGTGTAAGCCTCTAAGTTATTGCTAAGCATTAGAAGTGGTTTGGAAGGGTTTTTGAGCATTAAAACCCCATTATGAGTGTTTACTGTCCATGAAGTTGTTCTTGGACCATAAACTCATGTTCTTGAGGGTTTTGGGTGATTAAGCCACGAATTTGAAAGATAGATGAGATGAACAACAAGCTAGGGAGGTTAACTTACCGATTTGAAGCTTGAAGGGGCGATTTTTGACCAAAACCCATTTTGTAGAGAGAGAAAGTAGAGAGAGAGAGTCTAAGGTGGCAAAAAAAAGTGGGAATGAAATCCACTCCTCCCTTATATAGGGTGGAGTTTATGGCCTGACTGGGGTTCACCTGACACTAACCGCGAACGGGGTTTTTCACAACTATTATTAATCACGGCAAATTTTAAAATTATACCGCCTTAATTTTGGTTCACTTGACGAATATTATTTAAAATATTCCAACGGGTTTAAATCCGGTCAAAAATATTTTCGGGATAAATTTGGCTAATTTTTGACGTTAAAACTAACGGAAATTTTTGGGTTGTCACAGAGTTCCCCAAAATACCACATACCTAAAACATACAAGTGCCATGAGCTACCCCTATGGTTTTTCCTTGTAACATCGAGGGCCAAATCCCGGTCTTACATACAAATATTATGGGCTACCCCCATGATCTTTCCTTACAATGTCGAGGGCCAAATTTAGGTCATACACACAAGTATCAGGGGCTAAATCTTGGTTTTTCATACAATTACAAGGGGCCAGATCCTGATATTTCATGCATGTATCACATAGAAAACTAGCATTCCATATAAAAAGTAATGGGCCAACATTAGTACTTAAAGATCTAGTATGTCTAAGAGTCATTATAGAATGATATTGCTAATAATATATGATTCTATAGGGTCACACCATATAACAAGTTACCGTCGATTGATTATTTATTAGAATAATTCAATTATTAATAAATACATCAACACGTGTATTTAATTGGAAAATTATTATTTCATGGAAATAATATTTTACTAGTTCGGAATTTATTATTTGTGAAAATAATATTTATTGGAGAAATAACAACTTATGAAATATATCGCAAAGTATGATTATTTATAAGTTATATTTATATCTTAATAAACTAGTTGGAGTTTATTTATATAAACTGTAGTTTTATATAAAAGAGATATTTTTATAAGACTAGTTACATGTTATATATATCGGAATCACTTTTTTTATAGAGGATAAGACTTTTAAAAAAGGTGGTGTGTGGGTGTATATATATATATATATATATATATATATATATATATATATATATATATATATATATATATATATATATATATATGTCTAGTCATGGGAATATAATATTAGACACACCATACTCTCTCTTTTTGACCATCATGGGCCGAAAATAGCTAGGGCATAGCTAGGTGATGGTGTTTTGGTTATTATATTCAAGCATGCTTGTCCTTTGAGACCATGCTTTGATTAGATAGAAAGTATGGCCCTTTCTTGCTTTTTGTCTATATAAATAAGCATGGGAATGAAGATTTAGTGTGAGAGTTCTTACACTTCAAGCAAAACTTCTTCTTCTTCTTCTTCTTCTTCTTCTTTTTCTTCTTCTTCTTCTTCTTCTTCTTCTCTTGGCCATAAAACCGAGATCATCAAGTGCTCTATAGGGCTGCCAAAATTTCGAGTTTTGGCTCTCTTCTTCTCCTCCATTCTCTTGCATTTTGATGTAGAAGAAAGTCCCTTTGTTGCTTCTCCTTTGAAGATATATTTGGTATATATTTCAAAGGCTTATGTACAACAAATTACAAGTGAATACTAGCATGTTTCGATGGTTATACTCTTGCTTGGTGGATACTTGTAGAGAACTCTCGCTTTAGAGTTTCATGCCACACTTCATCGACTTCCAACCTCCCATGATGATCAAAGTCTTCAAAGGTTGTTATGTTTTCTATTCTATGGTTGTTTTAATCTTTCGAACTCTTGCAAAATGATCCTTGGTGGGTAAAATAGTTTTAGTTTTATTCAACAATTTTAAAGCTTCCGTTGTTAATTTTACCGGTTGTGAAACCGGATTTTTAAATAAAAAAACCCAACAAGTGCCTTCAACCCATGAATATAGTGAGAAAACTCACCTCACACACATATAAGAAAACTGAATAGCACACCACTCCAAGATCAACGCTACAAATCACCTTAATAAATTAAAGGATACAATCTCAGCATATAGGTCAAAATACTTAAAATACCCTTAGGTCGAACCCTAGTAAAATCCAAGTCAATGTCAACTGAGTCAACCGAGTTGACTCGCTAAGTACGTGGGAAGTACTCCTTACATACATGGGGAGTACTATGCGGTTGACCAAGGATCAGGGAGGTGACCATGTACGTGCAGCGTACCCCTTGGTATGCCAAGCATACGCTGCTGCTCACCACCTTACCCGGTAAGTGCTTAATCTTTAAGTATTTACGTCCAAAATTCAGATCTAGGCTCAAAAAGATGTCCTTAACCATAAAGTTTCCAAATTTATGGTTTAGCATGACTATTAATACCTTAGCTCTAAAAACCCTAATTTACTTATTAATTAAGACACTCTAGCCCATGAATGGAGAGAAACTAGTGACCAAAAACACATTTTTATGACTTAGCACACCCTAAAACCTTTGAAAGGATAACTCAAACATCTTGGAGTATCTCCTACTTACAAGGATCAAGTTTGGGACAAAAAGGTGACAACTTTGAGCTAAAACTAGATCCATAAGAAACATACACCAAGGTTGAAGCTTTTTACCTCCACAAGATGCACAATGAAGAGAAAATGTTGGATCCAAAGTTTTGAGACAAAAGCCACTTCCTTGATGATCTTCCTTCACAACCAAGAAAGCCCACTATTCACTCCAAAAGCTCAAAATGCTAAAATTAGATTTAGGTTTGCAAGGAGGGTTGATTTTGGAATGGAGGCTGATAAGAGGAAAGGTTTTGGGGCTATTATAATGGTGCTTATATAGTGCACAAGCCCTAAATATTAGGGTTGAGTCGAAGTTGCGTACGCCCTGCATGCCAATATGTACCCCCAGTGTATGCGTACGAGGCCAAGTATGCCTAACTTACCAAGGTGTACACACAACGTACTCATGCTACACCCTCTATTACAAAATCGCCGTTGAGGACCAATCTTGCAAATAATATGAAGGAGTTTATGGAGTCTAATTCTTGAGGCGATTAAATGGCATAAATCTAATTTAGCTTCATTTTAGAGTATAAGTAGCTTACATTTTCATTCCTTTGTTATAAGTTTTTGCTTTCGGTACATTTCTATCAATTATAAAGAATTAAGCATTTCCCCTAATTGTATGTCTTCCCTACTGATATTTATATGCACGTGTTTTGAATTAGGTATGCAGATCCACGAAACATAGTCCTATCAGATTAAAACCAATTACTCTCACAAACTGGTAGCTATTAGAAGCTTATTTTTGTTGCACTGAAAGCTATTTGGATGTTTGATTGATCTCTTGTACATCTCTAGGTACTTAAACGATACCCATTAACATCAATTGTAATTTTTTTAATAAAAAGGTGAATGGAAATTACATATTAACCACACTGTGGACATAAAAGGACAAAACGGTTGGGTATTCATATTAACAGGCATGCATCAGAAAACCTAAAAATCGTGTTGAGTCCCCTGAACAACCACTTTGCGGTTGGCTTGATCAAACAACTACAAAATGACTTAATCCATTAAGTCCTAGTATCCAACCTCCAGATCTGGATCCAAATGATGTCTTAAGCGATATATTTTCCAACTTGATCCATTCAAACATCCTAAACCAACTAGATTTAAAACCATAGTTTCTTAAATGTCCAAAATCTCACTTCCTTTATGTATGGAGTAAAGAGAGCTCATGCATGCTCTTTAAACTTGACCAAAAGATTAAATCTGAAGTCTAATATGATTCTAAGACCATGGACTTGTCCAAAATCCCTAGATCTACCATAAAGAGACCATAAATTCATGAAATGGACAAAAACACCAAATACAAATGGATCTAAAGATGAAAACCAATAAAGCTTGAATCTTTGGAACTTACCAAGGTCCAAAAAAGGAATATGGGATGATTAATTCAATTGTAAAGCCTAAAAACCAAGTCATTCAAGAATACAACACTCTAAATTCATAAAAATACAAGAACATGGATGAGAGGAGAGAGGGGGAGCTCAATTTATGAAAAAGGAGGCTAGGGTTTGCTCCCAAGGAGCTTTTTGACATGATGGAGGTTGAAAATGAATTAACACATGAAGATTGGGCCTTCAAATAAGGGGGAAACCTAATCTTTTGGGAATCGGTTACATAGCTCATCTTGCATGTGATAACCTTCTTACCACGCCATGGAGATGCATTTCTTAGATTCCATTCTAACTTCAAGTTATCATAAATTCTTCGTTCTAAACTCATTTTCATTGTTCTTTATATGCACACAAATGTATTAACAAGCCTGATAATTCTATATAATCACTTTTGACTTGATGAATACATAACGTAATTCATTAATACATACAAAAGTCAAAACTATCACTTTTACCCACTTTACCCCTTTTAGCTCCAATACATAATCAGAGGCAAAAATTGTTTAACCAACATTATCAACATCTAATAAATGTCTAAATTTTATCCCTTGAAGTCCGAGACTTTTGCTTAATCAAATTATGGTTTGCAATATCGAAAATAGACACATATATGCTCTTCCTTTTATGTCGGTGATGGTGAGGGTGAAGATGGTTATGATGGTGTATAGATGTCGATGGCGGCGTGCATGTGAAGTGTGTTGGTTGGAGTGGAGGTCCGATGCTAACCAGAGGAAAGGAGGACAGATATATCAGAAGCGGTGGTTTGTGGTGATGGTTGCTTCGTCGATGGTGGCCCTTTCTCTCTAGCTCAACAACTCTACAGAAATGGAAGATGAAATGGTGGTGTAGGTGATATTAGGGTAGAGATTAAGAGAAATGGAAGATGAAATGGTGGTGTAGGTGATATTAGGGTAGAGATTAAGAGAAATGGAAGATGAAATGGTGGTGTAGGTGATATTAGGGTAGAGATTAAGAGATTGTGGTAGTGGACCCCCTTTTCTTTTTTAAAATTTTTATCAATAATAAAAAATATAGAAAAAAAATCACGAAAAGATATAGATAAGAAAAAAAAAATAGTATTTTTAGGTCTATTAACGTATCCCAGGACGAAGTGTGTATATTTTTATGATATAAAGAACGGTCCAAGTTAATTGAAAGTAGGCACCAAACATGTAATTTACGCATAAAATAAGCATATCGTATTATATTAAAATATTTCAAAACTGAGTTTCATAGAGTTTCAATAGAGTTTTGATTGTATGCACGTTCAAGGGTTGTCCATAGGTCTCGATAGGTTTAATGCCAATAATCTCAGCCATGGCTTCCTCTATTAAATAGGATTGAATAAGATGCATAATTGTTTCTTTTTTAAACCATAATGACTATCCATGATTGGGAGATTCCTTGTCTTCAAGAGCATGGGAGGGGGAAGATGAACCATCAATGTGATGTAGAAGTTTTTGATGAGAGAGAAAGGGATAAATTTGATTTCTCCATACAAGATAGTTGGAGGATGAAAGTCTAATAGTTAACAACTTAGCATAGAAAGACGAGTTGTCATTGAGTAGCCATTGAGATCGACAAACAGAGAAGGCGAGGAGAATAAAGGGAGGCAAGGGTAGTGTTTTTGTGAAAATGGATGGATCTTTCTAGGCTGATGCCATATGAGAGATACTAACCGCTAGTTTTTATTGATAATTTTACGAAGAATTATATATGTATAAATACAAATAAACAAGGAAATACCAAAGGAAACAAAATCAATTTAAAATAAGGTAGATTATCCCTTCTCGTTAATAATAATAAAGTGTGGGGAGCGGTAGGGAAGTAATTTTTGTTTGGTGGGAGTTAATATATATGAATATAGTTTTAAGGCATGCATCAATATCCAAAATCAAAAGATGATCACAGGGAAACTAGAGGGAAACTGAAGCCGGCCGATAGCCGTCGTTTCGAAGGTAGAGCAGATAAATAAAACATAACGTTGGTAAGTTTTAAAAAAATTTGCATAAAAACACAATAGTTTTCTTAAATATATATGTATCGTCTGTTCGTCTACGTTAGACATACTTGTCGGAGCATGTACATTTCCGTTGCAGTCAACTAAAAAAACAGATGCTTTTTGAGTTGCATCATATTAGTTGCCTCCTCCACGCCAAAGAAAATGTTTAATAAACCAGAATCTCCTCCTATATAAATCATGCACCGAAAGCCATGCACCAACTCAAAAACCTAAAACAGTTGGCTCTTCAAAGACAATCAGAAAGGCATCAAACGTGTAACCAATGGGCCTTTCGTCTCTCAAAATAATGCATCTTATCGCCTTTCTTCTTGTTGTAGGGATGTGGTCTTCAGGAGTTACGTGCCGAATGTTAAGTGATGTATCCATCTCTGAGAGACATGAGCTGTGGATGCTACGCTATGGACGTGTGTACCAGGATGACGCAGAGAAGAAAATGCGCTTCAACGTATTCAAGGACAACGTAGAATTCATCGAATCCTTCAATACTGCTGAAAACCAGCCTTACAAAGTAGCGATTAACAAATTTGCAGACCAAACGAATGAAGAGTTCAAAGCCGCTCGTAATGGATATAAGTTTTCATCAAACAAAAGATCAGCAAGAACACCACCTTTTAGGTATGAAAACGTGACTGCCGTGCCACCTAGCATGGATTGGAGAAAGAAAGGAGCTGTTACCCCAGTTAAAGATCAAGGCCAATGTGGTACGTTGATAATGAAACAACAAAAACATAAAAAAAACTGATTTCTACACTATTGGCAATACGTAAATATCGTGGTTATATATAGTTTAGTGTTTTTTATTCTATAGGAAGCTGTTGGGCATTTTCAACAATCGCTGCAACGGAAGGAATTACTCAGCTGACAACTGGAAAACTAATTTCACTGTCTGAGCAAGAGCTAGTGGACTGTGACAGGAGTGGTGTAGATCAAGGATGCGATGGTGGGGAGATGGAAGATGGCTTTGAGTTTATCGTTAAAAACAAAGGCATCAACACCGAGGTGGCTTACCCATATCAGGCAGCAGATGGAACCTGCAACACCAAGGAAGAAGCTGTCCATGCTGCCACCATTACTGGGTATGAAAAAGTGCCAGCCAACAGTGAATCCGCATTGTTACAGGCAGTCGCCAATCAACCCATATCAGTTTCCATTGACGCCAGTGGCATGGGTTTCCAGTTCTATTCAGGTGGCGTGTTTACTGGGGATTGTGGAACTGATCTTGACCATGGTGTTACAGCAGTTGGATATGGAGTGACCGATGATGGAATGAAGTACTGGTTGGTAAAAAATTCGTGGGGTGCCAGCTGGGGGGATAGTGGATACATAATGATGCAAAGAGATGTTAGTGCCAAAGAAGGTCTATGTGGAATAGCTATGGATTCATCGTATCCAACTGCTTAGATCTCCGGTTTATGCATGCCTTTTATAAGTTATAACGTATGCATGCCTTTTATAAGTTATAACGTGAACGAAACACACAAAGCACAGCTATCTGCATGTCCATATGTATATTTATGTAATTATTGTATTCCGGTCCTTGTAATCTATGTTACACAAATACTTGTTAATTAATATAAATCAAATATCCTATTTTTCTTCGTATATTCTATATATCTTAATACGGACCAATGCAGACGACACTTGTCCCGAATTGACGTCGCTAAAAGTAGCCTTACCCCGACGACTAGTCGTCGTCATACCTCTTGCGAACTTTGACCAATTTACTTTGACCCAGACCTCTATTCTGACGACAAGTCGTCGGCAAAAGTGTGGCAAGAACAACAAAAATATTGGCGGTATGCTAAAATTCTATACATACGACATGTTGTTGGTATAGGTATCAAAAAAATATATTTTCGATCCATTTATTTTTAATTCATATGTCAGAAAAACAAAATGACGTTGTTTTGTGTATGCTATACCGACAACTTGTCGTCGGCATGACATGTGGCGATCCGCATCACAGGGCTATCCCGACGACTTGTCGTCACCATAGTTTTTTAATTTTTTTTTTGTTTCAGCAAAAAGCAAAACGGCAACGTTTATTTGACCCTATACCGACGACATGTCATCGGCATAGGGGTTTACCCTAAAGAATACGGGCAACCTTCGTTCATTTGCACAACGACGCAACAAACTCTTTCTCTCCGACGAAAAGCTGATTCCAACGGCACTAGCTGGCGATTAGTCCCAAGTAAACCTTTTCTACTCCTATTTCATTGAATATTGATGTGTGCTAATGATTTTTACCCCTAATTTGGGGTTTTTTTTTGGTGTTTAGAGGCTTTCACCGGTGGTGAAGCACCCCTGTCCGTCTTCCGCCGCCTGAAGCTTCCCCACCGCGAGTTGTTCAACGACGCCCATCGTTCCAGGTTATCTCATTCACCACCCTTCGTATTTTATTGCAGGAACACAACATCGATTTCGAACAATCACTTTTGGTGTTTTTTTTTCTGATTTTTTTTTTATCTTCGGTGACCACCAACCACCACCGGAGGATCACCATCGATTTTGACAAGGGTAATCCCCATCACAGCAAGAAGAACAAACACAGGTTAGTTTTTTTTTTTTTTTTTTTTTGTAATTTTTATTGAAATTGAAATTATATATATGCATAAGTTTTCATGAAATTGAAATTGATATTGATCCTCTTTTAATTATAGAATTGTGTTGTTTGGTATATGTATGATTGTTGTTTTTTGTTTGGTATATGTATATTGTATGTTTGTTTTGGTTTATACGAAATTGAAATTGTATGAAATTCAAATTTGTTTAGGTCATATGAAATTGTGGTTAAAATATTATATGAAATTCAAATTTGTTTAGGTTCATATGAAATTGAAATTGTATGTATACAATGTTAGTTTACTTGTTTAGGTTTATATAAAATCGAAATTTTGTATGATTGTGAAATATGTATGATTGTGATCTTTGTTTAGGTTTGTATGAAATTTTATGTATAAAATATAAAATATGTATGGTTGTGTTATTTGTTTAGTTTATTAGCTTAAGTGAATAAAAGTACAATGTTGTAATTGAAAAAAAAATAATAATATATATATATATATATATATATATATATATATATATATATATATACTATAAATACAATATAATGACATTTGATAAGAGTTTTTTCTGTATGTAAAAAAAAACAAAATGTATATATATTAAAAAAAATAATAATAATAATCCGCCCGTTTTTTCCTCAAACAAAAGTTATTAATAACAACATACTTTTATTATCTTGTTTATTAAAGTATTTTATTTTCATTTCTGTTTGAAAGTTATAACATAAAACAAAATAATAAAATCACATTGTTATTAAAAGTATGGTGCTATAAAAAAGCAAAAAAAATTAAATAGTATTAAAAGTATAATGATGTAATTGAAAAAAAAATGTATATATACTATAAATACAATCTAATGACTACTGATAAGAGTTTTTTTTCTATAATTGAAAAAAAGTAAAATGTATATATATTAAAAGTACAATGTTGTAATTGAAAAAAAAAAAACAAAATAATATTCCGTCCATTTTTTTCTCAAACAAAAAGTCATATCATTTAACTATGTATACAATCTAATTTTTAAGTTCAAATCTTTGTCATTAAAAACAAACGTTACTAATAGCAACGTAAACCAAAATATAAAAATATTTAAACTAATAAAAGTATGTTTATTAAGAGTAAAGTTTATTAAGTAAAAAATATTTAAACTACAAAATTTATTAATAGAAACATACTTTTTTTATCTTGTTTATTGAAGTATTTTATTTTCATTTTTATTTGAAAGTTAGAACATAAAACAAAATAATAAAATCACGTTGTTATTAAAAGTATGATACTATAAAAAAAATATTAAAAGTACAACGATGTAATTGAAAAAAAAATAACATTTTGTCCGTTTTTTCTCAAACAAAAAGTCATACAATATAACTATGTATACAATCTAATTTTTAAGTTAAAATGTTTTTAATTAAGAACAAACGTTACTAGTAGCAACATAAAACAAAATATAAAAATATTTAAAATAATAAAAGTATGTTTATTGAAAGTAAACAAAATATAAAAATATTTAAACTAATAAAAGTACGTTTATTGTAACTATGTATACAATCTAATTTTAATAATGACACGGTAATGACGATCGATAAGAGTTGAATTCGTGAAAACTGAACGTCTCCAAAATTCGTGGAAGGTCTTAAAAACTTTACGGAGATTGCTAGGAAACATGTTGACTCTGAAGACAAAGTGTGTTGTCCGTACGTAAAGTGTGTGAATATGTATCGATAGTTTTTGAGTACGGTTTATGCCCATATACATGACCATGGGTTTCTAAAATCGTATACTATATGGATTTATCACGGTGAGAAGCATTCTGTTTCGGATTTAGGCTACAATTCGACTCCAATAAACATTCCAACAACTAATGAGATGTTTGATGTAATTGATGGTGTTATGGCGGAACAAAATACAAATGAAGAAAATCTACATGATGAAGGACGAGGCATTGACTCATAATTTGATGCTTTGTTTGAGGAGCTCAATACTGTTATACCCTGATTGTGAGATGTCTTCTTTAAACTTTTTGGAAAAGTTGTTGCATCTTAAAGTGATCAATAAGTGGACAAATAGTTCATTTTACCAACTTGTAGAGTTGCTAAGAGTTGCTTTCCCGAAGAGCAAGATTCCAACTTCACACTATGAAGCTAAGAAAAAGTTGAGAAAGATAGGGTTAGGATATGAGTCCATCCATGCTTGCAAATATGATTGTGCTTTGTTTTGGAAGGAGAATGATTCCATGCAGAATTGCCCGATTTGTAACGAGAGTAGATAGGTGGACACAACCACAAAGGGGAAGCGAGTAACACATAAAGTGTTGTTGTACTTTCCTTTGACTCCAAGACTTCGACGGATGTATATTTCCAGATTCACGGCTAAAGATATGATTTGGCATAATACTGGAAGATCACCGGATGGTATGATGTATCATCCGGTAGATGGGAAGTCTTGGCAAGAATTTGATAAGAGATATCCAGAGTTTGCCAATGAACCTAGAAATGTTCGTCTAGGTTTTGTTGCTGACAGCTTTAATCCATTCGGCAACTTTAATAACAATTATAGTATTTGGCCATTTATATTGACTACCTACAATACACCACCATGTATATGTATGAAAGAGTCTTCTGTCATGCTAACTTTGTTGATTCCTGGCCCTAGATCACCCGCAAAGGACATTTATGTTGACTTGAGGCCTTTAGTGGATGAGTTGAAAATGTTGTGGGTCGAAGAAGTCCAAATGAGAGATGCATCAACCAACACTGTATTCAATATGTGTGTGATGTTGTTATGGACTATCAATGATTTCCCAACACATAGCAGTCTGTCTGGATGGAGTGGTCAAGGTTATTTAGCATGCCCTACTTTTAACGAAGACACATCTTCCATTTATGTGACCAACAAGATGTCTTATGTTGGTCATAGACGATTCTTGAATATAAACCATAGTTGGAGGGAGAGTCTATTGTTTGATGGTCAACCTGATACAAGACCGCGTCCTAGACGATTCAGTAATGCAACTATATTAAAGCAAGTAAATTATCTCTCTGATCGAATTCTAGGGAAACGTCCTGATTATGGGTGCAAAAAAAGAAAGTGTGACGATGAAAGAAAAAAGAGAGAGTTAAATTGGACGAAACATAGTATCTTCTTTGAGCTTGATTATTGGTCTTCCCTCGACCTAAGACACAATTTCGATGTTATGCATGTTTCAAAGAATGTGAATGAGAGTGTGTTGAATACTACACTGATGAAAGATAAAAGAAAAAAGAAAAAAGAAGCAAGAATTGACTTGAAAAATTTGGGCATTAGACCAGATCAATGGCCAAAATAGAAAGTCAAGAAGATGAAGAAACACAACAAGGATGAAAACAAGAAGAAAGAAATACTCCCACATGCTTCTTACTCTTTCAAACCAATTGATCGACAGCGTTTTTGTCAATTCATTAAAGGAGTGAGACTACCTGATGGTTTTGGATCGAACTTTAAGAAGAAGGTTAATGATACTTAATCAAATTTGGTTAGGCTGAAGTCTCACGATCATCACATCCTCATGCAACGATTGCTACCTATAGGAGTTCGAGCATGTCTCCCACCAAATGTTTCTAGAAAAATCATTCACCTGTGTACATTCTTTAAAAAAATTTATGCACGGTCATTGGATGTTAACAACATGAGAAATGCTATAACAGAAGTGGTGAAGATCTTATGCAATCTTGAGTTTATATATCCTCCAGTATTTTTCGACATAATGATTCATCTTATTCTTCATTTACCTGATGAAGACATTCTTGGAGGGCCTGTACACATGAGATGGATGTATCCTTTTGAAAGATATATGAAAAAACTTAAAAATTATGTCAGAAACAAAGCCAAACCAGAAGGTTCAATAGCAAAGGGTTATGTTGCATACGAAGCATTAACATTCTGCTCTATGTATCTTGAGAGTATGCAAACTAAATTTAACCGTGTTGATAGAAATGATGATCCCGACCTTACAAAAAGGCAAATTTTTGTGTTCTCATCACAATGTCGAACAATGTCGGCTAAGAAAATCGTTGAGCTTTGTAAAGAGGCCAACAAATCATTGCATTGGTTTGTACTAAACAATTGCGATGAGGATTAGATGAGAAGCTACAAATCGTAAGTTTCTGATCTATTAACTACCTTTTCGATAGTGTTTTAACTATTCTAATTATTTTGTCCCATATTCAGTGAATTCAAATTAGAATTGCCTGAAAGTGATATCAAAAAGGAATTTCCTTCATGGTTCAAAGAAAAGGTAAGTATATTATATATTTATAACGTAAAACTAATTGATTACTTAAACATATAATCTTATATTTCCTTACAGATTTATTATATCCAAAAAGATATGCCTTCGGATTGTACTGACGAATTAAAGGAGTTGACATATGTTCCGTTGCGTGCATATTCTTACACCGCGTGCATAGTAAATGATGTCTGATTTGTCGTGAATAGTCATGATCTCCAACGCACTACTCAAAATAGTGGTGTTGTTACATTCGGAGAAGACGGTACACCATTTTATGGTCAATTAGATGAGATCATAGAGTTGCATTATTTATATAATAAATCAATTGTAACCTTTCGTGGTAAATGGTTCAATGCGTCATTACGTAATGGACGTTTAAAGACTATAAATAATATGATTCTTATCAATACCAGTCATGAATGGTAAGTCGGTAAAACGTGATATGATGATCAACAATACATCTTAGCCACACGAGCTAAACAAGTATTTTATCTCCAAGATCCCTGGTGGTTTTCGAGACCAATAAAATTAAAAACCCTAAATATTACACACTAAAACAGTGTATAGTGGTAAAGGGATCGTATCCACGGAGATTGGTTCAATTTAAATCTCTATGTAAATCTCTTTGTAAAATACTTGCAAGACAAAATTAAAAGTAAAATGGGGGGGGGGGGGGGGAGGTTTAATTCTTTTTGATTGTTTGACTAAATTAAAACTAGCTAGAATGAAAATATGACAAGTAAACAAGTAAAGATTAGATTAAATTCAATGAAGTAGAATTGGTTGATTTTGGGGTACACCTCATGGATGATATAATTGAATTATCATTAGACTTAATGGAATAACACTTGTGAATTGGTTTAACTTGGTTATAGCAATTCATAAGCACAAATTGCCCCAACTCTTCTTAGAAATTAAAATGGTTAGAGGAGCTCTTAACACATTTCCTTAATTGAAGTCACAAAATCAATGAAGCATAAAATCTTGTGAAAATCAATTAGCTTTAAGTTGTAAGAGTTACCAAGTCCAAAAGATAATCAAATGCTTACATTATCATGATGGAGGAAACATTTCCATGGTCTAAATGAAATGAAAACAAACATATAAACCATTTGTTGCTTACTAATTTGAAGATCCATTACTTAACCAAGAAATTAGTCAACAAAAACAAGCATTCATTCATCCAAGCTCATGATCAAAGATAAACAAACACAGCAAGATGTTTAACTAGAAAACATTTCCATAAACTTCAAACACAACGTAATAATAAGTCTTCAAAGCAAATAATCATCCATGGGTCAAACCCTAATAAACCAAATGAAAGTTTAGCCAAGCATGGCCAAAGTAAAAGAAAAACAATATAGTTTAGTGGTACCAAACATTGTCTTAGATGTAAGATGGAAGGAAATTACACTACTCTTCCAAAAATTCTTCAAATCTTCCAAGGCTTTTTGAGAGAGAATATGGTGTATGTTATTCAAGTGATACCTCCCAAGAATGGCTCCAATCTCTAGCAAAAGGGAGATGATTTCCGGATTCAAAAAAGTGCCAAAAGCCACCCACCAAACTTCCACAAATAGAGTCAACACGTCAAACCCGAAATCGGCTCAGAACAATTCATGCGGACCGCGTATGAGTCCACGCGGACCGCGTGGGTCACGCTGAATGTGAGACTTGGGCCATTAATCATGTATTCTAGCCCAATCTTCAATTCTTCAACTTCAGCCCACAATCATAACTCTTTAGAGTCCATTTGTGCCATTCCAAAGCCTTCTAATGATTGATCTAATACTCCTTAAATTTTCTTGTAGCTCGATTCCGCGTCGCCTCATCATCATCCTTGCTCACAAATTAAATCCAAATTGATTTCTTCTTTATGCAAGCACCAAGCCCAATCGCACCACTTCAAGTCCACAAGCAAATCACATGCCTCCATAAGTCTTGCATCCTTCTAAGCCTCCAATAACAAATAGTCTTCGGTAAATCCTGCAATTAAGCTCAAAAGACTAGAAAGCACCTGGTAAAGGAGAAAAATGACAAAAAGAGAAAATATGCATGAAGATTGATTAAAATGAGATGGTTTTAACTAAAAATAAACTATGAAAAGAAGTAATAAAAATGAAACTATCAATCCCACTCAAAACAATAACTGGAGAGTTGTGGAAGAGGTTTATCAGCGAAAACTTTGGAATCATCCAAGTATCGGTGTTGTGAATGAGATAGATGTCGTGAACAACACTCAATCAACTGATTTTACCTTGGTTGTCGACTTAGGCATCTTACCTATGCAGATGACTTTAGGTGAAGTTGGTGAAACAAGTGTGGTTGCTAGGAGGAATGTTGCTCCTACTATAGACGATGAAGATTTCATTAACGATGACAATGACGATGATGATATGTACTCTTCAGATGAAGAAATAAATAATGAAAACTGTGACATTGATGATGATGTTGTACATGTATATTTTTCTAGTGATGAATCTGGTTGACAATATGTTATTGTTATTATATATCGTGATTGCTTATAATATTTGTTAAATTTTGAAATGTTGCTTATTTGTAGCTTTATTATATATTCTAAATGTTTATAATATTTGTTAAACAAATAGCAGAAGTCGCGAGGGGACACGGAGGAAACGGTGGGGATAAACCTCCACATGGGGTTGCATGCGGTGTACCATCAGGTTGCCAATCTTGTAAGTTATATGAAATTTTGAAGTATTAGATATATTAAAGTTTTAAATTTCAAAATTTCCAATTGTATATGTAAATATAGCACAAGCGAAGAATGTGAATGTGAATGTGTGTGGCAAAGGGAGAAACTTAAATTTGTATGATGAGTATGAAAAAAACAAGTGTAGGCCTTTGGATTTGACAATTGATATCTCCGGGCGGACATATCGATTTATAGGGGACAACGGGCAAATGTTTGTCAGACTGATCTCAAATCTGGTGGGATGACAGGTACCGTTGCATTATCATACTTGGTGTCGTGTTACTACCAAGTACAAAGATGATTTATATCCCGAGCTAGAGGTAAGTATACAATATATTTTATATGTATTGAATTTTACATTTATTAAATATTTTTTTACTAATTAAATATGTTTTTCCTTTTGCAGACTTATTTTGATATTAATAGGTATCGGGGCACAAACTTGTGGGAACCCCTTCGGGGGAGTATCCAAGCAAATATGCAAAGAGCTTATCGAGAGCGCAAGTATCAGATAAAAAAACATTTTGATAGAGTTGGTGGATACCAAAATGTGGAAAGGGCAAGAAGATATCCACCGCCTGATTGAACCGCCGAAGTTTGGAACGATGTGATTGATTTGTTGTTTTTGACCGAGGAATACAAACGCACACCGGTCAAAAATGAAGTTACTAGGTCGAAACGTCCGCACACAAGTGCTCACGGATGTAGACCCTATGCTCAACGACGTCATTTAGAGGTAATAAAATATATTAGTATTATTTAGAATAGTTATTAACATTTGTAAAAATATATTTATTGTTTTTTCACTTATTATAGGAAAAAATGGGAATCAAGCCGCAGCATATTGAGGGTTGGAGACAAATGCACTACAAAGAAGGTTCGGGTTGGTGTACAACTCGAGCACAAGATGATTGGGTAAGTGATAAACGAAATGAATGTGTTGTTTAAATATATTATTATTAATTACAGTTTCTTGTTTAAGAAATATTGTTATTATTTTAATATTTAAGTTTAGTTGTTTGTTTTAGTTAACGTATGTTAATTGTTTTCTTTATTTTAGGAGAAAATTCAAGAGAAATATGAGAAAATGCAAAACGAGATTGGGGAAGGTGGAGAAGTAAACGAGGAAGAATGTTTAGAACGTGCCCTTGGGACGAGACACGGACATGCTCGTGGGGTGTGTAGGCAACCAACAAATGCAAGAATATTTGCAACAATATAATGCATCATTGGCGACATGTATTCCGAACTTCCAACCACCACCATAATTCCTAACTTTCTATTTAACTATAACACACAAGCAACTACCTCTCAACAATTTGCCGAAATGATGGATGAAGAAGGAGGAGAAGAAGAAGAAGAAGAAGGAGGAGAAGAAGAAGAAGGAGAAGACGATTATGACAATGATGGTTTATGTTTTTTTTAGTATTATGAACAATGTTAGTTAACTACTTATTGTAATATTAAACTTGAATTTGATGTTTTGAATTTGAACAATGGTACCTAGTTAATGTATTTCAATTGATATTTGCTGTAATATTTTTTGGATTTGTTAAAAATGCAGGAATTGTAATGTACAACACCTATAAAGCTAAAAAAACAACAAGTAGCTATCCCGACGACAAGTCGTCGCTATAGGTCCATAACCGACAACCGTTAAAAACCCTCTAGCGATGACATGTCATCGTAATAGCTAAAACCTTTCGCGGCGACTTCCCGTCGCTATAGGTGTCCCAACGACATGTCATCGCCACAGGTTTTTAATAAAACTTTATTTTTTTCCGAAAATATGGTTGACAAAAGCTGTACTGACGACATGTCGTCGCAATAGGTGAAGCTATGTCGATGACATCTATGCCGACGACGTAATGGACCTATGCCGACATGCTTGTCCCGACGACCCTTTGCCGACGACTTGTCATCGCCATACCCTATACCAACGACTTGTCGTCTATACCAACGACTTGTCGTCTGGATAAGGTCTGGATTTGTTGGAAAGCCTCAAATCTTATACTCTAAACTCTCGTATATAATGAACTTGGAGAAGAGAACAAAACAATTTCTAATATGAAGTATAAATTGTATACTTTAAAGTTGCAGAAAAAAAAAACTCGCACTAGTCATATCAAAGAAAGCCTATATAGGCTTACATGCATACATCACGTGAGAAGAAACTAAATGCAGAAAAATACTAGTCTAATCCAATGGTACATGGTATGACTTCTTCTTCTAAACCCCAACGTGTAAAACCCCAACGTACATATCATTAAAACAGTCAAACCCCTTTACCCATTTTTCCTTATTCAGACTTTAAATAACGTAAACCAGTGATAAACTATTAACTAAAAACCTTAAAACTTATTAAACTAGCAGTCATGCATGTAAACCTGTGAATTAAACCTGATTAATCTCAACAATCACCCCGTTGCTCATTCACAACAGTGTCGGTTCATCATCCTCGCACCGGGTCAAGTGAAGCTCATCCTTTTTCTCCCACAATGGACAGTCTGATATGTAATGTCCAATCTCATTACACTTGTAACACTTCTGGTGACTCTTGTCCCGTTGTACTCGACCATCTTCTCGAATTTTCCCGAACCCCCGACCTCCACCTCGGCCACGCCCATAGTCTTCCCCATTCGAGTTTCCACAACCACAATGTTTACACCTACGCTCTTTTTCTTTTGCTTTTTCATCCGAATTATCAAATAAAAGCTGATTTTGATCGGGTTGGATCTCCTCAACTTTGATCCTTTCTTCATAAGCTTTAAGTCGGCCCACAACATCATCATAACCGATGGTCTTCAAATCTACAACTTGTTCTATAAAAACCACCATATTAATAAAACGTTTTGGTGTCCCATTAAGAAATTTCTTAACCAATTTTGTTTTTTCCATAACTGATCTAAAAGTTTCTTTTTTTTTTAAAAAAGATGCATACAAACACAATAGTTTTCGTAAATATATACTTGTCATAGCATGTACATTTATCGTTGCAGTCAACTAAAAAAGGATGCTTTTTCAGTTACATCATATTAGTTGCCTCCTCCACGCCAAAAAAAAATGTTTAATAAACCAGAATCTCGTCCTATATAAATCATACACCGAAAGCCATGCACCAACTCAAAAACCTAAAACAGTTGGCTCTTCAAAGACAATCAGAAAGGCATCAAACGTGTAACCAATGGGCCTTTCGTCTCTCAAAATAATGCATCTTATCGCCTTTCTTCTTGTTGTAGGGATGTGGTCTTCAGGAGTTACGTGCCGAATGTTAAGTGATGTATCCATCTCTGAGAGACATGAGCTGTGGATGCTACGCTATGGACGTGTGTACCAGGATGACGCAGAGAAGAAAATGCGCTTCAACGTATTCAAGGACAACGTAGAATTCATCGAATCCTTCAATACTGCTGAAAACCAGCCTTACAAAGTAGCGATTAACAAATTTGCAGACCAAACGAATGAAGAGTTCAAAGCCGCTCGTAATGGATATAAGTTTTCATCAAACAAAAGATCAGCAAGAACACCACCTTTTAGGTATGAAAACGTGACTGCCGTGCCACCTAGCATGGATTGGAGAAAGAAAGGAGCTGTTACCCCAGTTAAAGATCAAGGCCAATGTGGTACGTTGATAATGAAACAACAAAAACATAAAAAAAACTGATTTCTACACTATTGGCAATACGTAAATATCGTGGTTATATATAGTTTAGTGTTTTTTATTCTATAGGAAGCTGTTGGGCATTTTCAACAATCGCTGCAACGGAAGGAATTACTCAGCTGACAACTGGAAAACTAATTTCACTGTCTGAGCAAGAGCTAGTGGACTGTGACAGGAGTGGTGTAGATCAAGGATGCGATGGTGGGGAGATGGAAGATGGCTTTGAGTTTATCGTTAAAAACAAAGGCATCAACACCGAGGTGGCTTACCCATATCAGGCAGCAGATGGAACCTGCAACACCAAGGAAGAAGCTGTCCATGCTGCCACCATTACTGGGTATGAAAAAGTGCCAGCCAACAGTGAATCCGCATTGTTACAGGCAGTCGCCAATCAACCCATATCAGTTTCCATTGACGCCAGTGGCATGGGTTTCCAGTTCTATTCAGGTGGCGTGTTTACTGGGGATTGTGGAACTGATCTTGACCATGGTGTTACAGCAGTTGGATATGGAGTGACCGATGATGGAATGAAGTACTGGTTGGTAAAAAATTCGTGGGGTGCCAGCTGGGGGGATAGTGGATACATAATGATGCAAAGAGATGTTAGTGCCAAAGAAGGTCTATGTGGAATAGCTATGGATTCATCGTATCCAACTGCTTAGATCTCCGGTTTATGCATGCCTTTTATAAGTTATAACGTATGCATGCCTTTTATAAGTTATAACGTGAACGAAACACACAAAGCACAGCTATCTGCATGTCCATATGTATATTTATGTAATTATTGTATTCCGGTCCTTGTAATCTATGTTACACAAATACTTGTTAATTAATATAAATCAAATATCCTATTTTTCTTCGTATATTCTATATATCTTAATACGGACCAATGCAGACGACACTTGTCCCGAATTGACGTCGCTAAAAGTAGCCTTACCCCGACGACTAGTCGTCGTCATACCTCTTGCGAACTTTGACCAATTTACTTTGACCCAGACCTCTATTCTGACGACAAGTCGTCGGCAAAAGTGTGGCAAGAACAACAAAAATATTGGCGGTATGCTAAAATTCTATACATACGACATGTTGTTGGTATAGGTATCAAAAAAATATATTTTCGATCCATTTATTTTTAATTCATATGTCAGAAAAACAAAATGACGTTGTTTTGTGTATGCTATACCGACAACTTGTCGTCGGCATGACATGTGGCGATCCGCATCACAGGGCTATCCCGACGACTTGTCGTCACCATAGTTTTTTAATTTTTTTTTTGTTTCAGCAAAAAGCAAAACGGCAACGTTTATTTGACCCTATACCGACGACATGTCATCGGCATAGGGGTTTACCCTAAAGAATACGGGCAACCTTCGTTCATTTGCACAACGACGCAACAAACTCTTTCTCTCCGACGAAAAGCTGATTCCAACGGCACTAGCTGGCGATTAGTCCCAAGTAAACCTTTTCTACTCCTATTTCATTGAATATTGATGTGTGCTAATGATTTTTACCCCTAATTTGGGGTTTTTTTTTGGTGTTTAGAGGCTTTCACCGGTGGTGAAGCACCCCTGTCCGTCTTCCGCCGCCTGAAGCTTCCCCACCGCGAGTTGTTCAACGACGCCCATCGTTCCAGGTTATCTCATTCACCACCCTTCGTATTTTATTGCAGGAACACAACATCGATTTCGAACAATCACTTTTGGTGTTTTTTTTTCTGATTTTTTTTTTATCTTCGGTGACCACCAACCACCACCGGAGGATCACCATCGATTTTGACAAGGGTAATCCCCATCACAGCAAGAAGAACAAACACAGGTTAGTTTTTTTTTTTTTTTTTTTTTGTAATTTTTATTGAAATTGAAATTATATATATGCATAAGTTTTCATGAAATTGAAATTGATATTGATCCTCTTTTAATTATAGAATTGTGTTGTTTGGTATATGTATGATTGTTGTTTTTTGTTTGGTATATGTATATTGTATGTTTGTTTTGGTTTATACGAAATTGAAATTGTATGAAATTCAAATTTGTTTAGGTCATATGAAATTGTGGTTAAAATATTATATGAAATTCAAATTTGTTTAGGTTCATATGAAATTGAAATTGTATGTATACAATGTTAGTTTACTTGTTTAGGTTTATATAAAATCGAAATTTTGTATGATTGTGAAATATGTATGATTGTGATCTTTGTTTAGGTTTGTATGAAATTTTATGTATAAAATATAAAATATGTATGGTTGTGTTATTTGTTTAGTTTATTAGCTTAAGTGAATAAAAGTACAATGTTGTAATTGAAAAAAAAATAATAATATATATATATATATATATATATATATATATATATATATATATATACTATAAATACAATATAATGACATTTGATAAGAGTTTTTTCTGTATGTAAAAAAAAACAAAATGTATATATATTAAAAAAAATAATAATAATAATCCGCCCGTTTTTTCCTCAAACAAAAGTTATTAATAACAACATACTTTTATTATCTTGTTTATTAAAGTATTTTATTTTCATTTCTGTTTGAAAGTTATAACATAAAACAAAATAATAAAATCACATTGTTATTAAAAGTATGGTGCTATAAAAAAGCAAAAAAAATTAAATAGTATTAAAAGTATAATGATGTAATTGAAAAAAAAATGTATATATACTATAAATACAATCTAATGACTACTGATAAGAGTTTTTTTTCTATAATTGAAAAAAAGTAAAATGTATATATATTAAAAGTACAATGTTGTAATTGAAAAAAAAAAACAAAATAATATTCCGTCCATTTTTTTCTCAAACAAAAAGTCATATCATTTAACTATGTATACAATCTAATTTTTAAGTTCAAATCTTTGTCATTAAAAACAAACGTTACTAATAGCAACGTAAACCAAAATATAAAAATATTTAAACTAATAAAAGTATGTTTATTAAGAGTAAAGTTTATTAAGTAAAAAATATTTAAACTACAAAATTTATTAATAGAAACATACTTTTTTTATCTTGTTTATTGAAGTATTTTATTTTCATTTTTATTTGAAAGTTAGAACATAAAACAAAATAATAAAATCACGTTGTTATTAAAAGTATGATACTATAAAAAAAATATTAAAAGTACAACGATGTAATTGAAAAAAAAATAACATTTTGTCCGTTTTTTCTCAAACAAAAAGTCATACAATATAACTATGTATACAATCTAATTTTTAAGTTAAAATGTTTTTAATTAAGAACAAACGTTACTAGTAGCAACATAAAACAAAATATAAAAATATTTAAAATAATAAAAGTATGTTTATTGAAAGTAAACAAAATATAAAAATATTTAAACTAATAAAAGTACGTTTATTGTAACTATGTATACAATCTAATTTTAATAATGACACGGTAATGACGATCGATAAGAGTTGAATTCGTGAAAACTGAACGTCTCCAAAATTCGTGGAAGGTCTTAAAAACTTTACGGAGATTGCTAGGAAACATGTTGACTCTGAAGACAAAGTGTGTTGTCCGTACGTAAAGTGTGTGAATATGTATCGATAGTTTTTGAGTACGGTTTATGCCCATATACATGACCATGGGTTTCTAAAATCGTATACTATATGGATTTATCACGGTGAGAAGCATTCTGTTTCGGATTTAGGCTACAATTCGACTCCAATAAACATTCCAACAACTAATGAGATGTTTGATGTAATTGATGGTGTTATGGCGGAACAAAATACAAATGAAGAAAATCTACATGATGAAGGACGAGGCATTGACTCATAATTTGATGCTTTGTTTGAGGAGCTCAATACTGTTATACCCTGATTGTGAGATGTCTTCTTTAAACTTTTTGGAAAAGTTGTTGCATCTTAAAGTGATCAATAAGTGGACAAATAGTTCATTTTACCAACTTGTAGAGTTGCTAAGAGTTGCTTTCCCGAAGAGCAAGATTCCAACTTCACACTATGAAGCTAAGAAAAAGTTGAGAAAGATAGGGTTAGGATATGAGTCCATCCATGCTTGCAAATATGATTGTGCTTTGTTTTGGAAGGAGAATGATTCCATGCAGAATTGCCCGATTTGTAACGAGAGTAGATAGGTGGACACAACCACAAAGGGGAAGCGAGTAACACATAAAGTGTTGTTGTACTTTCCTTTGACTCCAAGACTTCGACGGATGTATATTTCCAGATTCACGGCTAAAGATATGATTTGGCATAATACTGGAAGATCACCGGATGGTATGATGTATCATCCGGTAGATGGGAAGTCTTGGCAAGAATTTGATAAGAGATATCCAGAGTTTGCCAATGAACCTAGAAATGTTCGTCTAGGTTTTGTTGCTGACAGCTTTAATCCATTCGGCAACTTTAATAACAATTATAGTATTTGGCCATTTATATTGACTACCTACAATACACCACCATGTATATGTATGAAAGAGTCTTCTGTCATGCTAACTTTGTTGATTCCTGGCCCTAGATCACCCGCAAAGGACATTTATGTTGACTTGAGGCCTTTAGTGGATGAGTTGAAAATGTTGTGGGTCGAAGAAGTCCAAATGAGAGATGCATCAACCAACACTGTATTCAATATGTGTGTGATGTTGTTATGGACTATCAATGATTTCCCAACACATAGCAGTCTGTCTGGATGGAGTGGTCAAGGTTATTTAGCATGCCCTACTTTTAACGAAGACACATCTTCCATTTATGTGACCAACAAGATGTCTTATGTTGGTCATAGACGATTCTTGAATATAAACCATAGTTGGAGGGAGAGTCTATTGTTTGATGGTCAACCTGATACAAGACCGCGTCCTAGACGATTCAGTAATGCAACTATATTAAAGCAAGTAAATTATCTCTCTGATCGAATTCTAGGGAAACGTCCTGATTATGGGTGCAAAAAAAGAAAGTGTGACGATGAAAGAAAAAAGAGAGAGTTAAATTGGACGAAACATAGTATCTTCTTTGAGCTTGATTATTGGTCTTCCCTCGACCTAAGACACAATTTCGATGTTATGCATGTTTCAAAGAATGTGAATGAGAGTGTGTTGAATACTACACTGATGAAAGATAAAAGAAAAAAGAAAAAAGAAGCAAGAATTGACTTGAAAAATTTGGGCATTAGACCAGATCAATGGCCAAAATAGAAAGTCAAGAAGATGAAGAAACACAACAAGGATGAAAACAAGAAGAAAGAAATACTCCCACATGCTTCTTACTCTTTCAAACCAATTGATCGACAGCGTTTTTGTCAATTCATTAAAGGAGTGAGACTACCTGATGGTTTTGGATCGAACTTTAAGAAGAAGGTTAATGATACTTAATCAAATTTGGTTAGGCTGAAGTCTCACGATCATCACATCCTCATGCAACGATTGCTACCTATAGGAGTTCGAGCATGTCTCCCACCAAATGTTTCTAGAAAAATCATTCACCTGTGTACATTCTTTAAAAAAATTTATGCACGGTCATTGGATGTTAACAACATGAGAAATGCTATAACAGAAGTGGTGAAGATCTTATGCAATCTTGAGTTTATATATCCTCCAGTATTTTTCGACATAATGATTCATCTTATTCTTCATTTACCTGATGAAGACATTCTTGGAGGGCCTGTACACATGAGATGGATGTATCCTTTTGAAAGATATATGAAAAAACTTAAAAATTATGTCAGAAACAAAGCCAAACCAGAAGGTTCAATAGCAAAGGGTTATGTTGCATACGAAGCATTAACATTCTGCTCTATGTATCTTGAGAGTATGCAAACTAAATTTAACCGTGTTGATAGAAATGATGATCCCGACCTTACAAAAAGGCAAATTTTTGTGTTCTCATCACAATGTCGAACAATGTCGGCTAAGAAAATCGTTGAGCTTTGTAAAGAGGCCAACAAATCATTGCATTGGTTTGTACTAAACAATTGCGATGAGGATTAGATGAGAAGCTACAAATCGTAAGTTTCTGATCTATTAACTACCTTTTCGATAGTGTTTTAACTATTCTAATTATTTTGTCCCATATTCAGTGAATTCAAATTAGAATTGCCTGAAAGTGATATCAAAAAGGAATTTCCTTCATGGTTCAAAGAAAAGGTAAGTATATTATATATTTATAACGTAAAACTAATTGATTACTTAAACATATAATCTTATATTTCCTTACAGATTTATTATATCCAAAAAGATATGCCTTCGGATTGTACTGACGAATTAAAGGAGTTGACATATGTTCCGTTGCGTGCATATTCTTACACCGCGTGCATAGTAAATGATGTCTGATTTGTCGTGAATAGTCATGATCTCCAACGCACTACTCAAAATAGTGGTGTTGTTACATTCGGAGAAGACGGTACACCATTTTATGGTCAATTAGATGAGATCATAGAGTTGCATTATTTATATAATAAATCAATTGTAACCTTTCGTGGTAAATGGTTCAATGCGTCATTACGTAATGGACGTTTAAAGACTATAAATAATATGATTCTTATCAATACCAGTCATGAATGGTAAGTCGGTAAAACGTGATATGATGATCAACAATACATCTTAGCCACACGAGCTAAACAAGTATTTTATCTCCAAGATCCCTGGTGGTTTTCGAGACCAATAAAATTAAAAACCCTAAATATTACACACTAAAACAGTGTATAGTGGTAAAGGGATCGTATCCACGGAGATTGGTTCAATTTAAATCTCTATGTAAATCTCTTTGTAAAATACTTGCAAGACAAAATTAAAAGTAAAATGGGGGGGGGGGGGGAGGTTTAATTCTTTTTGATTGTTTGACTAAATTAAAACTAGCTAGAATGAAAATATGACAAGTAAACAAGTAAAGATTAGATTAAATTCAATGAAGTAGAATTGGTTGATTTTGGGGTACACCTCATGGATGATATAATTGAATTATCATTAGACTTAATGGAATAACACTTGTGAATTGGTTTAACTTGGTTATAGCAATTCATAAGCACAAATTGCCCCAACTCTTCTTAGAAATTAAAATGGTTAGAGGAGCTCTTAACACATTTCCTTAATTGAAGTCACAAAATCAATGAAGCATAAAATCTTGTGAAAATCAATTAGCTTTAAGTTGTAAGAGTTACCAAGTCCAAAAGATAATCAAATGCTTACATTATCATGATGGAGGAAACATTTCCATGGTCTAAATGAAATGAAAACAAACATATAAACCATTTGTTGCTTACTAATTTGAAGATCCATTACTTAACCAAGAAATTAGTCAACAAAAACAAGCATTCATTCATCCAAGCTCATGATCAAAGATAAACAAACACAGCAAGATGTTTAACTAGAAAACATTTCCATAAACTTCAAACACAACGTAATAATAAGTCTTCAAAGCAAATAATCATCCATGGGTCAAACCCTAATAAACCAAATGAAAGTTTAGCCAAGCATGGCCAAAGTAAAAGAAAAACAATATAGTTTAGTGGTACCAAACATTGTCTTAGATGTAAGATGGAAGGAAATTACACTACTCTTCCAAAAATTCTTCAAATCTTCCAAGGCTTTTTGAGAGAGAATATGGTGTATGTTATTCAAGTGATACCTCCCAAGAATGGCTCCAATCTCTAGCAAAAGGGAGATGATTTCCGGATTCAAAAAAGTGCCAAAAGCCACCCACCAAACTTCCACAAATAGAGTCAACACGTCAAACCCGAAATCGGCTCAGAACAATTCATGCGGACCGCGTATGAGTCCACGCGGACCGCGTGGGTCACGCTGAATGTGAGACTTGGGCCATTAATCATGTATTCTAGCCCAATCTTCAATTCTTCAACTTCAGCCCACAATCATAACTCTTTAGAGTCCATTTGTGCCATTCCAAAGCCTTCTAATGATTGATCTAATACTCCTTAAATTTTCTTGTAGCTCGATTCCGCGTCGCCTCATCATCATCCTTGCTCACAAATTAAATCCAAATTGATTTCTTCTTTATGCAAGCACCAAGCCCAATCGCACCACTTCAAGTCCACAAGCAAATCACATGCCTCCATAAGTCTTGCATCCTTCTAAGCCTCCAATAACAAATAGTCTTCGGTAAATCCTGCAATTAAGCTCAAAAGACTAGAAAGCACCTGGTAAAGGAGAAAAATGACAAAAAGAGAAAATATGCATGAAGATTGATTAAAATGAGATGGTTTTAACTAAAAATAAACTATGAAAAGAAGTAATAAAAATGAAACTATCAATCCCACTCAAAACAATAACTGGAGAGTTGTGGAAGAGGTTTATCAGCGAAAACTTTGGAATCATCCAAGTATCAATGTTGTGAATGAGATAGATGTCGTGAACAACACTCAATCAACTGATTTTACCTTGGTTGTCGACTTAGGCATCTTACCTATGCAGATGACTTTAGGTGAAGTTGGTGAAACAAGTGTGGTTGCTAGGAGGAATGTTGCTCCTACTATAGACGATGAAGATTTCATTAACGATGACAATGACGATGATGATATGTACTCTTCAGATGAAGAAATAAATAATGAAAACTGTGACATTGATGATGATGTTGTACATGTATATTTTTCTAGTGATGAATCTGGTTGACAATATGTTATTGTTATTATATATCGTGATTGCTTATAATATTTGTTAAATTTTGAAATGTTGCTTATTTGTAGCTTTATTATATATTCTAAATGTTTATAATATTTGTTAAACAAATGGCAGAAGTCGCGAGGGGACACGGAGGAAACGGTGGGGATAAACCTCCACATGGGGTTGCATGCGGTGTACCATCAGGTTGCCAATCTTGTAAGTTATATGAAATTTTGAAGTATTAGATATATTAAAGTTTTAAATTTCAAAATTTCCAATTGTATATGTAAATATAGCACAAGCGAAGAATGTGAATGTGAATGTGTGTGGCAAAGGGAGAAACTTAAATTTGTATGATGAGTATGAAAAAAACAAGTGTAGGCCTTTGGATTTGACAATTGATATCTCCGGGCGGACATATCGATTTATAGGGGACAACGGGCAAATGTTTGTCAGACTGATCTCAAATCTGGTGGGATGACAGGTACCGTTGCATTATCATACTTGGTGTCGTGTTACTACCAAGTACAAAGATGATTTATATCCCGAGCTAGAGGTAAGTATACAATATATTTTATATGTATTGAATTTTACATTTATTAAATATTTTTTTACTAATTAAATATGTTTTTCCTTTTGCAGACTTATTTTGATATTAATAGGTATCGGGGCACAAACTTGTGGGAACCCCTTCGGGGGAGTATCCAAGCAAATATGCAAAGAGCTTATCGAGAGCGCAAGTATCAGATAAAAAAACATTTTGATAGAGTTGGTGGATACCAAAATGTGGAATGGGCAAGAAGATATCCACCGCCTGATTGAACCGCCGAAGTTTGGAACGATGTGATTGATTTGTTGTTTTTGACCGAGGAATACAAACGCACACCGGTCAAAAATGAAGTTACTAGGTCGAAACGTCCGCACACAAGTGCTCACGGATGTAGACCCTATGCTCAACGACGTCATTTAGAGGTAATAAAATATATTAGTATTATTTAGAATAGTTATTAACATTTGTAAAAATATATTTATTGTTTTTTCACTTATTATAGGAAAAAATGGGAATCAAGCCGCAGCATATTGAGGGTTGGAGACAAATGCACTACAAAGAAGGTTCGGGTTGGTGTACAACTCGAGCACAAGATGATTGGGTAAGTGATAAACGAAATGAATGTGTTGTTTAAATATATTATTATTAATTACAGTTTCTTGTTTAAGAAATATTGTTATTATTTTAATATTTAAGTTTAGTTGTTTGTTTTAGTTAACGTATGTTAATTGTTTTCTTTATTTTAGGAGAAAATTCAAGAGAAATATGAGAAAATGCAAAACGAGATTGGGGAAGGTGGAGAAGTAAACGAGGAAGAATGTTTAGAACGTGCCCTTGGGACGAGACACGGACATGCTCGTGGGGTGTGTAGGCAACCAACAAATGCAAGAATATTTGCAACAATATAATGCATCATTGGCGACATGTATTCCGAACTTCCAACCACCACCATAATTCCTAACTTTCTATTTAACTATAACACACAAGCAACTACCTCTCAACAATTTGCCGAAATGATGGATGAAGAAGGAGGAGAAGAAGAAGAAGAAGAAGGAGGAGAAGAAGAAGAAGGAGAAGACGATTATGACAATGATGGTTTATGTTTTTTTTAGTATTATGAACAATGTTAGTTAACTACTTATTGTAATATTAAACTTGAATTTGATGTTTTGAATTTGAACAATGGTACCTAGTTAATGTATTTCAATTGATATTTGCTGTAATATTTTTTGGATTTGTTAAAAATGCAGGAATTGTAATGTACAACACCTATAAAGCTAAAAAAACAACAAGTAGCTATCCCGACGACAAGTCGTCGCTATAGGTCCATAACCGACAACCGTTAAAAACCCTCTAGCGATGACATGTCATCGTAATAGCTAAAACCTTTCGCGGCGACTTCCCGTCGCTATAGGTGTCCCAACGACATGTCATCGCCACAGGTTTTTAATAAAACTTTATTTTTTTCCGAAAATATGGTTGACAAAAGCTGTACTGACGACATGTCGTCGCAATAGGTGAAGCTATGTCGATGACATCTATGCCGACGACGTAATGGACCTATGCCGACATGCTTGTCCCGACGACCCTTTGCCGACGACTTGTCATCGCCATACCCTATACCAACGACTTGTCGTCTATACCAACGACTTGTCGTCTGGATAAGGTCTGGATTTGTTGGAAAGCCTCAAATCTTATACTCTAAACTCTCGTATATAATGAACTTGGAGAAGAGAACAAAACAATTTCTAATATGAAGTATAAATTGTATACTTTAAAGTTGCAGAAAAAAAAAACTCGCACTAGTCATATCAAAGAAAGCCTATATAGGCTTACATGCATACATCACGTGAGAAGAAACTAAATGCAGAAAAATACTAGTCTAATCCAATGGTACATGGTATGACTTCTTCTTCTAAACCCCAACGTGTAAAACCCCAACGTACATATCATTAAAACAGTCAAACCCCTTTACCCATTTTTCCTTATTCAGACTTTAAATAACGTAAACCAGTGATAAACTATTAACTAAAAACCTTAAAACTTATTAAACTAGCAGTCATGCATGTAAACCTGTGAATTAAACCTGATTAATCTCAACAATCACCCCGTTGCTCATTCACAACAGTGTCGGTTCATCATCCTCGCACCGGGTCAAGTGAAGCTCATCCTTTTTCTCCCACAATGGACAGTCTGATATGTAATGTCCAATCTCATTACACTTGTAACACTTCTGGTGACTCTTGTCCCGTTGTACTCGACCATCTTCTCGAATTTTCCCGAACCCCCGACCTCCACCTCGGCCACGCCCATAGTCTTCCCCATTCGAGTTTCCACAACCACAATGTTTACACCTACGCTCTTTTTCTTTTGCTTTTTCATCCGAATTATCAAATAAAAGCTGATTTTGATCGGGTTGGATCTCCTCAACTTTGATCCTTTCTTCATAAGCTTTAAGTCGGCCCACAACATCATCATAACCGATGGTCTTCAAATCTACAACTTGTTCTATAAAAACCACCATATTAATAAAACGTTTTGGTGTCCCATTAAGAAATTTCTTAACCAATTTTGTTTTTTCCATAACTGATCTAAAAGTTTCTTTTTTTTTTAAAAAAGATGCATACAAACACAATAGTTTTCGTAAATATATACTTGTCATAGCATGTACATTTATCGTTGCAGTCAACTAAAAAAGGATGCTTTTTCAGTTACATCATATTAGTTGCCTCCTCCACGCCAAAAAAAAATGTTTAATAAACCAGAATCTCGTCCTATATAAATCATACACCGAAAGCCATGCACCAACTCAAAAACCTAAAACAGTTGGCTCTTCAAAGACAATCAGAAAGGCATCAAACGTGTAACCAATGGGCCTTTCGTCTCTCAAAATAATGCATCTTATCGCCTTTCTTCTTGTTGTAGGGATGTGGTCTTCAGGAGTTACGTGCCGAATGTTAAGTGATGTATCCATCTCTGAGAGACATGAGCTGTGGATGCTACGCTATGGACGTGTGTACCAGGATGACGCAGAGAAGAAAATGCGCTTCAACGTATTCAAGGACAACGTAGAATTCATCGAATCCTTCAATACTGCTGAAAACCAGCCTTACAAAGTAGCGATTAACAAATTTGCAGACCAAACGAATGAAGAGTTCAAAGCCGCTCGTAATGGATATAAGTTTTCATCAAACAAAAGATCAGCAAGAACACCACCTTTTAGGTATGAAAACGTGACTGCCGTGCCACCTAGCATGGATTGGAGAAAGAAAGGAGCTGTTACCCCAGTTAAAGATCAAGGCCAATGTGGTACGTTGATAATGAAACAACAAAAACATAAAAAAAACTGATTTCTACACTATTGGCAATACGTAAATATCGTGGTTATATATAGTTTAGTGTTTTTTATTCTATAGGAAGCTGTTGGGCATTTTCAACAATCGCTGCAACGGAAGGAATTACTCAGCTGACAACTGGAAAACTAATTTCACTGTCTGAGCAAGAGCTAGTGGACTGTGACAGGAGTGGTGTAGATCAAGGATGCGATGGTGGGGAGATGGAAGATGGCTTTGAGTTTATCGTTAAAAACAAAGGCATCAACACCGAGGTGGCTTACCCATATCAGGCAGCAGATGGAACCTGCAACACCAAGGAAGAAGCTGTCCATGCTGCCACCATTACTGGGTATGAAAAAGTGCCAGCCAACAGTGAATCCGCATTGTTACAGGCAGTCGCCAATCAACCCATATCAGTTTCCATTGACGCCAGTGGCATGGGTTTCCAGTTCTATTCAGGTGGCGTGTTTACTGGGGATTGTGGAACTGATCTTGACCATGGTGTTACAGCAGTTGGATATGGAGTGACCGATGATGGAATGAAGTACTGGTTGGTAAAAAATTCGTGGGGTGCCAGCTGGGGGGATAGTGGATACATAATGATGCAAAGAGATGTTAGTGCCAAAGAAGGTCTATGTGGAATAGCTATGGATTCATCGTATCCAACTGCTTAGATCTCCAGTTTATACTTGCCTTTTATAACCTGAATTAAACACACGAAGCATGGCTATCTGCATGTCCATATGTATATATATGTAATTATTGTATTCTGGTCCTTGTAATCTATGTTACACAAATTATATACTTGTTAATTAATATAAATCTACTCATAATCAAATGCAAGTTTTCTTCGTATATTCTATATCTCAATACAATGTAGAATATAGCCGGGGGCTAATCCTTAATTTAGATAAGTTTGGGTTATAAAAAAAATATTCAAATAAAAAAACAAAAAAACACGAAACACAAAACAAACAAACACATCCCGTCAAAAAATGGTCATGACATATTAACTACTAAGGGGAAATGACATAGATGCACCGCAATGTTCTTAGGGATAATCGCTTTAGTACCTAAAGTTATTTTATCTCTTTATAAGGGCATAAAGTCGGAAGCAACCTGTCTCTATAGCCACCGTGACCTATTTAGTGGATACATAATGATGCAAAGAGATTAGTGCCAAAGAAGGTATATGTGGAATAGCTATGGATTCATCTATCTCTCAACTACTCTCTCTTACTAAAACCCTAATATAATCGGTAACAATTCTAAAATACGCTGCTTCTTCCTGTTCCTGTTTCTTCATCTTTTGGTCCAAATTTTCTAGCTTTCTATTGTTTGGTTTTTCTATGGTTGTTTGTTAGATTTATTTATTATGTTATTCAAAAGAACAATAGAATCGCTACCCTTTGTGGAAGTCATCTTAAATTGTGTAGGATTAGGTTAATTTGATTCTAAATATATGAGTTTCATAGTTATTTTTGAAGTTTCGATCGAAGCCAAACCTACCAAGATAAAAATATTGTTTTTATTTGTATTTTTTGACATATGATACTTGGTTATGAGTTTATTACTTATATTTAAACATGAGGTATGTAATTGTCAATTGTATTTTAGCATTTTCCTTGTTTTTTATATCCGAACTTTAGACTAACGAGATTCAGTTTAATAGGCTAATTATGGATGATCATATGGATATACGCATGAAGGCCTCCATATATTTATGGTGAAAATGGTAAAAACATAACAGAGTAACACATTTGTATATTTCAAAATAGTTACTCTACCTAGGTTCTTTGATTATGAAATTTGTATGTTGTTGTGGGTGCCACGTACAATATTTTACATGGAGCTTCACCAATTTACCTTGGATGATCCAACTTCTTTTGTTAAAAAGGTTTTATCTTGTGAAGTATGCATCTTTTACCACTTTCATGTGACATTCTTGGATATATTGGTGCTTATGACATTTATGCTTATACATAGAGTAAACAAAAACCGCACCGTAATTAAAATTAACCGCATAAATCGCAAACGCAATTAAAACCGATGGTGAAGTTCTCAGTTTTTCAAAAACCGCAAACTTGTGGTGCGGTGCGGTTATTAGTTTTCAAAAACCGCAGAAAAAACCGCAGCGCACCGCATATACTATATAAATTTTTTTATTAATGATTAATATATTAAATATTAAAAATAAGACAAGTTTCATGAATAAAAAAAGGATAAAATTCTAGAAGACAAAAGTGTTAGTTTTTTCATATGTTTAACTTTGGAAAATTGTGAAATTTGACAATTTTAAGATATTTATTGTTAATTACTAGTGATTTAAAATTTTTAAGATATTAGTTGTTTGGAATTTAAGTTAATTGTTTTATACCTTATAGTTTTTTATTATTATACAAATAATATGTTTAAACTCTAAAATACGATTATAAACCACACAAAATAACTGCACCAAATATGTGCGGTTAATAACCGAAACACACAAAAACAAAACCGCACGCAAAAATAACCGCACCAAGAGGTTTTTAAAATGGATTAACCGCATTTGTGGTTAGTGGTGAGGTTTTGGCCAATAACCACACCGCGTTCACCCTACTTATATATAAGCATCTGACGGGTTTAACTACAAGGGCATAGTAGGTAAAGTTTTTTATCAATTAAAAACATTGACGGGTTTACCTGCAAAATTAACCAATTTATAACTATACTTAATTTTTTTTTTTCTTATGAAGATATTAGACTTGAAAATATATGTAATGTTTTATTATTGACATTGTCAATTATGGATATGGATATTCACATGGTTGGGTTGAACAATGAAGTGGGGCAGAGCTTGTGGGGTTGTTCTATAGTATATAGTACTGAAGAGAGGATTAATCAATAAAATTCAGACCTGGAAACATATAGCCTCAACCAAAAGAGAAACATGTTTTATTGCTATGGTGTTTCTCAAAAAGGTAGCATGTTTCTTTGCTTCTTTTAATCAAATTAAAATGCTAAAGTTTTTTGATTTTTTTTATGGATTTGTAGCAATGGAAATCAAACCATGGGCTTTGGGCTTGACTAAAAGCCAAGAATGATTATTTTAATGGAAATGGAAATAGCAATGCATGTTCATTGTTTGTCTGTTTTAAGAAAAACTAATGTAAGATGCTAAAATTATCAAAGGAACTAAAGTATAATCGCTTTGATTAGATGCATGATGGTAAAATGTTCAAAGTAACGGAAGTACAATGGAAATTTGGAATAGTTATGTTGTCAAGTTTGCATCTTTTACCACTTTCATGTGACATTCTTGCTTTTTTTTTCTTTTATCTTTTAAGAGTACCTTAGTTTATGGATGCCTAACAAATACATAATTTTCATGGATACACAACTTTATTATTATTTTATTATTATTATGAGTATTTGAAAACAATTGTAAGTTTTGTGGTTTTTACTTTGTTTTAAATAACTTTTGTTCAATGGTCGAAGATTAATGATATTATTGTGCTTTAGTTTAAAGGAAAACTACAATAAAGTTCTTACATATTGCTCGTCTAATCGATTTAGTTCTAATATATTTTTTTTATTCAATTAAGTCTAAAAAAAATGGTAATCGTATTCAATTTAACCTTTTACCCGGTCAACAAGTCATCCAACTTTCAAAAATTATATTTTTGGCCCAGATTTCAAAATTTATTACAAATTTTGTCCAAAATTACATTTTTTGCCCAGATAATAAATTTTATTACAAATTTGGTCTAAAATTTACTCTTTTGCCCAAATTTTAGAACTTTGTTACCAATTCATCCTAATTTTAGTTTTTTTACAACTTTTTTTCTCAAAATTTTGTTTCCAATATATTTTTCTTTATAAAATCATATGTATATAAAAAAACATATTTTCACATAAAAAATCTTATATTGTCTATGTAATTTAAAAAATAAAAAAAAAACTTTTTTGTGTATGAAATATCTATTTATAAAAATAGGTATTTATTAAGTACATAAATATATACAAATATTTTTTTATTATATATATATATATATATATATATATATATATATATATACAGACGCGTATTTTACAAAATAAAAAATATATACACACCTATTTTATTATAAATACATTTGTATACAAACACATGTTTATAAAAAATGTAAAAAAAACACCCAATTCATAATAAATGTATGTGTGTGTGTGTGTGTGTGTGTGTATATATATATATATATATATATATATATGCACACAAATAGGAGTGTGTGTGTGTGTGTGTGTGTGTATATATATATATATATATATATATATATATATATATATGCACACAAATAGGTGTATATCTATATTTTTTTTTTATAAAATGGTGTTTGTATCCCATTCTTTTATAAAAACCTTATATATATATATATATATATATATATATATATATATATATGTTTAGAAAAGAACTATATACAAACAATTATTTGGGTGTATATAAATATCTTTTTTACAAAATAAATGCATATGTTTACTATGAAATATGTGTTTGTATATATATTTTTTATAAATATGTGTTTGCATACAAATATATCTATAATAAAATAGGTGTTTGCATACATCTTTTTTTTGGAAAATAAATGTATGTATAAATATGTTTTATATAAACGGATTTATATATTTTTATGTACTTAATAAATATCTATTTTTATAAACGGTTATTACATATACAAAAAAGTTTTTTTAAATGTTTTTATATAGAAAATATAAGATTTTTTATGTGAAAATATGTTTTTTTTTGTATAAATATGATTTTATAAAGAAAAATCATATTCGAAACAAAATTTTGAGAAAAAAAAGTTGTAAAAAACTAAAGTTACGATGAATTCATAAAAAAATTCTAAAATTTGGGCCAAAAAGGTAATTTTTGGATCAAGTTTATAATAAAAATTAAAATCTAGGCCAAAATGTAAATTTTGGACCAAATTTGTAATAAATTTTGAAATCTGGGCTATAAATATAATTTTTGAAAGTTTGATGACCTATTGACCGGGTAAAATGGTTAAATTGAATATGATTACCGGTTTTTTGAACTTAACTGAATAAAAAAATATATATGAGGAATAAATCGATTATAAGATCAATATGCGTATAAATACATAATTTTCATAGATACACAACTTTATTATTATTATATTATTATGAGTATTTGAAACCAATTGTATGTTTTGTGCTTTTTACTTTGTTTTAATGAAGTTTTGTTCAATGGTCAAAGATTAATGATATTATTATGCCTTAGTTTAATGTTGTCTTTTCATTTATTTACATCATCTTTGTTCCGCGGTAAGTATGTAAATAATATTATTTATGTTTTTGTAGTTATATTTAATATACATTTACTTAGATATAAACTTTATACTGTTAGTGTTAACTTTTTATATACCCTTAAATCGACATCAAAAAATAATACTTTGGTTTACAAAGGTGAAATGTAAAAAAAAAATTAACACTTTGGTTTACAAAAGTGAAAATAACATCCGGAAATTCAGAGATATAGATAATATAATCTAGTCCTATCAAACATTATTTGCAGTACAAATGGTCATTATAAAGACGGTTGAATACTTGAATGTGAAAAAACCAACAAACTCAATCAATTTCATTTTCTATTGTTCTTTTGTTGTTTTGACATTTCTCTCATTTGATTTGATTCATGTGTGCAAACTTCTTGGAAAGTATGATATATTGCAACTTATTTATATTATTAGATCTTTACCGAAGAAACCAATCTTAAAAACTTAACTATTTGTTGCTCGTCTAAAAGAAGCTAAATGTTGAAATTAAACTATTCACCATTCTTCGAAACGAAATTAATCGTCGAAGAAAGAGAACTCAAATTAAGATATTATATTATCCAATGTTGTTTATAAAAAGTGATTTTTGCAAATATATGATTAATGATTATGTTGTTTTATTTTTGTAACTATGGTGCCTACAGGCTATAATATTTTTATATATCTATTACATTTAAAATAGAAAATAATTAATATTTTTTTTATTTTAGATAAGGATCATAAATAATACAACTTCCAATTTTGTATTATGAAAAAATAGTATATTTTTTTCTGTATAACGTTTTTTACTTTTTTTTTTTTGGAAAGGGAACTTCTCTAACGATGGTTTCCGGGCCAGCTTTCGCGCACCGACTAATCCCCCGCTGCAAACATAAAGCTTTGCCTCATGCCCTGGAGTCACTGCAGGCGAACCTCCATGGCCACAAAGGCTGAGTGGTGCCATGATTTGAACATGGGTCAACGTTTTTTACTTTTTATTGATAATGCATTATGATTTGTAATTTATTTTATCTTTTTGTGTTGATGTAGGTTGGTTATATACCATATTTATTTTAAATAGAACGATAATATATTCATGATTGATTTTCTATGATTTTTTTTTCATTTTTCTAAACTTTATATTTCGTTATATGATTTTTATTACCATAAGTCTACCCTACACAATAAAAGAATAGTTCTTTTAGGTTGCCACGTGTCACTTGTTGAAGCATTTAGTTTATGTTTGTCACGTATCATTTTGTTAGGCATTCAATTCAAATTTAAAATTTCAATTAGTCCTGATTATTTGGGATGCGCATCAATTGCCCCGTTATCATCTCGAACCTCCTATCTACCTCTTGCAATCATTTATAATCTGATGTTTCACTTGTGCCTCTTATCTTCTCAATACTCTATAGCTGAAGATTCTCTTAATATTATCTGCTTCAAACCGAATGGAGAGCACTAGGTTTGGACTTCTCTAATTTTTACTAATTTCTTTGTTTTTTTTTTGTCACTTTCAACTTAGTTTTCTTCTATCTTGATTCCTTCTATCTGCTAGTCATCGATAAGGTGAAGGGAAAGAAGCGCATGAAATTGATGGATAAGTAATCTTTAGGTGAACTCCAATTATAAGTCTTTACATTTTCGATTTCCCTCTTTTCAGTTATTCTGGTATTCAATTTTTTTTATTTTTATTTTTATTTTTTTTGCAATTTTTCATCTTCATAGCATACAATTTTAATACTACTAGCATTCGTGTTTTGAACTTATACAAAGAATCCATGGATTTAAGAAGATGGAGAAGCATTAGGCAAGCCAATCGACAATGCAATCCTTTATAGGATGAAGCAACTCTCATCCATGAACAAACTCAAGACACTTGCTCTCAAGGTTTTCTTAATAACACATTTTCCTCATATTCATGTATACATCATATTCACATATACATCTTCACGCTAATTGTGTTACATGCCAATATAGATGGAAATTGGTCAATACACTACATTGAGTTCATTACAACAACAATGCATAGACACAAACCAGAACGTGAAGAAAATATCTACAAAGCATTTCAGCAGTTTGATATAGTTGGTAGTGGGTATGCATTTGAAAAATGTATTTTTGTAGTTTTTCTCTTAATTTTGTAAAAAAAAATATTCAATTCAAACAATGGAAATTGGTAATATTCTTAAATTTGAATACTTTAGGGTTGCAAAATGTAATCTGTACATGAAAAATACAGTCTTGTTAGGATTATTGAAATCCATAACTAAAGGAAAGATTGAAGTTGGATTTTTTCTAATCTTCATTAGAAAGAAATATGGATGGAAGAAGAGAGAGAAAGAGGGGTTTTCTTTTAAAAGTAAGGTTGATTGATGGTTGTTCCAACATGATGAACCGTCTACACGTCGATAAAGTTCTATCATACTAGGATTCTTTTTTTAAATTAATTGTGAACTGATAGTATCTATTTGGTGATAGATACATGATTGTACATAATAAACAGGGTCTATTTCCAGAAATCATGTAACATCCATGATATCCATGAAAATTTAAAACTTTTTCAAGCATTCAAAAACCATTATTTAAATGATTTCAAAATAGTTTCATATCAAAGTATCCCATAAATCAAAATCATAAAATGCAGGAGGTGCACGATCAAGCCTTCACCTTCCCGTGATCATCCAAAATACCTAAAACAAAATCCAAAACTGTAAGCCCGAAGATTAGTGAATTCCCCCAAAATACCAACACCATACAAACCATAACCATATCATAAACAACAACATTCATATAGAGTCTATAGTATGAGTGGACCGCCTTCATCGGGCCTTCAGTCTGTCTGGCCCACTCTCAGAACTTTCAGCATGTCTGGTCCGCCGTACCGGGCCTTCAGCCTGTTTGGACCATTCTTCGGGCTGTCACCCTGAGTGATATGCCCTATTGGGCATGCAGTCTATCCAGGTCATCTGGTATGTTGGCCTACAACACAAATTTGGTCCGCCTCAACCCACCCCCAAGCATACAATCAACATATAGATAACAAATGCTAGCATATACAAACAGTCAGACCGATCTAACAGAATACTAATCATAACATCATCCTATAAACCAGGATACCGACTTAACATGTTGCTAAACATAGCATCATCCTATATACCAGAATACCGACCTAACAGGTCACTAAGCATATCATCATGCGATAACCAGGATAACAATCCAAAAGGGTCGTCATTGGTGCCTACGACCCTGTCAATATAGTGAGGAAAACTCACCTTACAAGTAGTGTTGAACTAGACTGAAAGTCCCCGATCGTTGTCTCACCGAAAATCCTGAACTATCCAAAATAATGAATACTAAGTCAACAATTGGGATATCAATCTTGAACAAGGGTCCCACATAGGGTAATAGTCGATTTTGCCCTTTCTCTAATTTGGCCCAAGGCCCAATACCAAATCCATGATCCAAAAGTCCAAATATACAAGGCCCACCATTTGCCCAATTTTCCCAGTTGGGCCTAACTCTATAATTGGGCCTCACCCTAAGGTCCAATTACATATTAGGCCCAAAACACATCTATTCAGACAGTCCAACAAGGCCCATTGTCAAACTGGCCCAAAAGTGGCCCAATCTCGAAGCCCAAATCACAAAAGCCCATCAGAGGGCGTACGCGGGGCGTACTCCTCTAGTAAGTTGGGCGTACTCCGCCTTGCGTTAACCACCATCAGGGTGGTTAACTTAGTACATTGGGCATACAAAACTTATGCGGGGCGTACACGAGTTTTTACCAAAACCTTAATAAGTGCTTAATGGCTTAAGCACTTGGGCCCAAATTCCAGATCCATGGGCTAAATGTGTCTTAGAACCATAAAGTCTCAAACTTTAAGACTTTGGACGTCCAGAAAGTTCTTAATTCAAAGTCTTAATCAATTAAGACCTCTCAACCACTTGCATGAGACACTTCTAGTCATTGGGACCTCATTTTTATCACTTTGGACCCTTCCTAGGGTCTGAAAGGACAACTTAACATCATGCACAAACTTGGGACTTTTGTGACAAGAAAGGTATTATAAAGCTATTATGGCAAGATCTATATCATGTAAACATAACGGCATGAGCTTTAAGAGCATAAAGTAACCTCAGATCTACAAGCTTGCCTCACTTCTCCAACTCCTTGATGCAATACCTTCTTCTTCAACTACCGAAAACACAAACTTTTAGCTCACACACTCAAGAAAGGGGTTAAGATTTGGGGAAAACGGCTCAAAGGTAGGGAGGCTAAAATGTTAGAGGGTTATGAGCTCATAAGGACACTTATATAGCACCCAAACCCTAAATATTAGGGTTTCCATCTGACATAAGTACGTCCAGCGTACAAAAGTGTACGCACAACGTACTAAGGCGCATCTAGTACGCTCAGCATACCCTTATGTACGCTTAGCATACTCCTCTTGATTCCAAAGTTGCAACTTTAACCCTTAGACTTCTCGTGGTTTCACCCTTACACCCCCAAGGACTAATAATGACAGAATAATAATAAAAGAGGGTTTGAAAATACCTACAAATTCCGGGATGTTACAAACCACTTGGTAGTTATAAAGATATGTCGATCAACTTCGAAATTTTAGATTCATTTTTTAACTTATCTTGAAATTTCTATAATATATGTAGAATTGAGTTGATAGGTTTTTTTTTTAATATAGTTCGATACTAAATAAAATGGTATCTAAGACTTACAGGTTATTGGAGAAGCTATAATTGATGAGTTTTATGATGAGATTGCAATGCTTCAAACTGTTAAGAAGTTTTTGAACCATATAGTTTTTCGACATTTTTAGGTGCAAAGTTCTCATTGGATGTTGCTTACCTTCTTGTATGTGTAAATGGGTTGAGTCTTTCCTATAAATAGGAAGTGAGTGAATCCCATTATGTAAGAAAACCCATTTAGAGAGTTAGTTTAGTGAGAGAATATTCAAAACTCACTTGTACTCTTACTATTCTAATGGAGCTTAAACGTGTATATTTACTCATTGTGTTCTTCATGTTTGTATGATTCACTAGATCTTTACAATTCCGCACTTCATCATAATTAGGGTCACTAAAATTGGTATTAGAGCGGGTGTTCTTGAAGTTCTTAAGAATTGATCCATGATGACAACATGATTCGAGTGAATCTTCATTGTTAAATATTCAATTTCTTTTGATCATGGTGTATTTGGCCTATGATTCTTGGATCGTGATGATTGAAGATGTCAAATACAAAGTCAATGAGAAACAATTTTATGGGTTATTGTTGAAAGACGAGTTGATTACATGGGAAACTTTGGTTTCTTATGGAGGCTTGGAAGATGATCATGGAAGATTGATATTTCAACCTCTTTCAAAGATTGGATGTTTGCTTGAAATTACCATGAATATGTTATCTTGGTGTGAAAATCAAAAGGAAGGAAAAGAAAGAGAATTATTCATAAAGGAATATGTTTCTCTTATTGAAGACCCAAATGATCTTCATGTTCTCAAATTTGTTGAAGTTTAAGAAATGGGAATTCAATGTGATTTTGATGAAGATATGATAGTTTTTCATTCAATTGGATTTCAAACCGATGAATGCTTGAATTCTTTTGATTCGCTTGAAGGAATGGTATCATATCGAAGGCCTTCACTACAAATAAAGTGACATTTAGTGGCACAGAAAAAGTGTCACTAAAAACCTCATTGGTAATCAGCGGCACAAAAAAAGTGTCACTAAAGGCCTTTAGTGGCACTTTTTAGTTGTGTCGTTGCAACCCTTTAGGGTTTTAGTGGCACTTTTTTTATTCCATTATAACACTTTTGGTTTTTGCAACACTTTTTTCATGTCACTAAATAATTGTTAAAATAAAGACAATATTTTTTTGATTTTAGCTGTAACTTTTTCATCACAAAGCATTTATATTTGAAAATTTGGTCAATTTTTTATAAGTTTAAATGGAATATAATAATAATAATAATAATAATAATAATAATAATAATAATAATAATAATAATAATAATAATAATAAATAGAAAACACAAAAGAACTTCTTATATTAAAATTTAACTTGTCTAACAACAATTTACAACAATGTTATCAATATTTTAAAAAATATATCTTCTAAAATGTTGAATATTATACATCTATTATGTAGCAAGAAGACACCTTTTTAACCCCCATAACCCAAGATCGTTTTCTAATTTTACAACATTTTCAAATTGTTTGCTTGCCAATTGATTGGATTAGGGTTGGATGAATTACATAGGATTGAGAATGTTTTGTGTAGAATGAGCTCTCAAAATCAGACTTCTGCAATTTCATAGAACCTGAAACAAAGAAAGATGGTATTGAACTATTGATAAGATTGAAATGCGTATAAGAAACCAATCCTTTAAACTAGATAACCATAAAGCCAAAACCTCAGTTTGTTTTAACCAATAGCCAATAAATACCATGTAGCTCCAATAACCTACATTGATAGATATCATAAAAATAAATTAAATAACACATGATAATTAATATATAATGATATGATAATTAAATATAACCATAATGAATCATGTAAAAATATTAACAATATAAAAAGAATCATGGATCACTTTGTTATCCTAGTTGAAAGTACTTATCATTGTTATGATGACTTGGTAAGGATCTTTGAAATCCTAGAGGAGAGTTAGTAGGAACGATGGAAGATGAAGCACCATTTTCTTTTACAATCGACATCCTACCTACAAATTGAATGTGCCCATGTTTCTTTGGATACAAAACAGTAGAAAGAATCATCAAGTATTACATCTAATAGATTCTTAAAAGGGGCAATTTCTATAACAAATTCTTAAAAGAATCATTTTTGTCAAGTTTTCCTACAACATGGAGCATTTTTGTAACAGTTACCTGCCAAAGGGACCAAATCTGTAATACATTCATGCTACAAGGACCATTTATGATACAGAAACCATAACATATATATGAAATGGACATTTTAAGCATTGTAAATAAGCATATGATGCCAAATTGCTTACATGTAAAAAGTAGTTTAAGCTAAAATATAATTAAGGTGATTAAACCGTTTTTTAATCTACTTTTTTCTGTTATGAACTTTGGAAAAGTTTAGCTTTTTTTGTTTCTTGATTAAATAATAAGCTATTTTTCCTATTAATCACTTAAATATTAAGTTGGTTCTTTCTATTAAGCACTTAACTTTTAAGACGTTTTATCTATTAAGCTATATAATAAACTATTAAGATATTATTTAACTATTAATTTGTGTTTTAACTACTATGACAACCAATCAATGAGCATGCCAAACTTGTCAGATCAGATTCATAAGGCATCATTCACACATTCACGATGAAATACCTTATTGTATACAAATGTATTCAAAACATTAACACATTGATGAAAGCCTGAAGAAATATATATATATATATATATATATATATATATATATATATATATATATATATATATATATATATATATATATATAATTCTTTGAAATTCACTTAAACATAAATGTTATTAACTAAATTTCAATTTGAACTTACTTTGAATTGAGAAATTCACTTAAACCTTGTGAATGCTAAAGAAGTTTTAAAAATTCCTTCTAGCAGCCACACAATGCTTGAATGAAGATAGAACCCTTAGGGGTAATTTAACTACAAGACGATTAAATGAAGAAACACCATTAGACACCATATGCCATAATATAACTTTTAGATATAATGTCAAAAAACCCATGAATGATAAGTAGCTTTTATCTACATAGTTGTACGTTGAGTACTATATGGCTTTTATGAACCCTAACTACTAACAGGTGCTTTTGATCTTAGAACAACCATAGCACAAACACACAAAAAAAAATTAATATAAGACCAAAATTGTTTTCAAAAAGAATTCATTTGGAGGCATAACATATAAAGGAGATAAGTTCTACTTACAGAGGAGTGTCTTTTAAGTCAAGACATCCTAATAATGTGTGAAGCCAAATCAATATGCACCAACATAAACCGACATTAGTAAAGCTATACATCCATATAATAGATACTAACAACAAATGAAAAGAACGACTTTAATAACCACAATATCATACTAACAAGATGTAACACCTTAATCAGTTAAAATTTCAATCCACTCATACCATGTTAATTAAAATCATTACCAAATTAATGAAATTTAACATAAAAAATAAATCCAGAACAAACAGGGCTTCTGGTCTAATTGGGGATTTTCATCGAACAGTTGGTGTTCATCCGAAAACAAAGATAATAAGTAGTAAATTAACTTTATCACATTTCCTAATCAGTGTTTTCAAAGTGACTAACAACAGATTACAAGATATAGTCTTAAAATAAAAGCTCAAAAAACATCCGACCAACAAAAATTTACGCTAAAAAAACTAAAAAATCGAGAGTGGAGCATATACAGACCATAGAGTGTGTCAAGGAAGAGCTTTAAATGGGCTAGATAAGACGAAGGGAGAAATCAATGGCAAGGATGTGGTGCATAGTGGAGCGATGTGCAGACAAGTAAAGCGGAATTCCTTTTAGGTTTCAAAAGATAAATTAATGTATGGTTTCTCTTTTAGAACATAATGGATGTATTTAGGGAACTTAAGCAGGAATGAAAATCTGAGGGAAGTAGGATATGATAATTTAAGTGAGAATGAAAATTTAAAGGAAGCGGGATATGAAAATTTAGAGAGCAAGTGGAAATGAAAATTTTTGTGCCACTAAAAACCATGATACACTTATGTCACTAAAACCTTATGCCACTAAATGTAATTTTATTTGTGGTGCTTCAATCCAAGAAGTTCAAATGCATCAAACTCTAAGATTTGATTAAAACATGCAAAGTTAAAATTGTCAAAAATGATGTTGTTCTTGAATTTAAAACTTCAAGATTCAAAAAGATGATGAAGAAGAAAAAAGAAGAAGAAGATCAAAAGCAAGAACAATTGGGTTTCTAAACCAAAATCTTCAAAAGTTGTCATGAATCCAAAATCTATGAAGCAAATTTGGGTTCCAAAGCAACAATCATCAAGTGTTGAATTGAATTTGAATTCCAAACCCAAAATTGTTGAAGATTCTCATGAAGATGATGCTAGATCATTGAAAATGGGGAAAGAACGGATTGTACAACATGCATCGTGGGTGGTACAATGTGAAGGTTGGAGATTTTCTTGTTCCAACAAAAGAACCAAGATCTCCAATGAGTGATTCATGTGTTGCAAACGGAAAAAGAATCATCAACAAGGTTTCTCACATTCTCAAATGGATTCTAAAAAATTCATGTTGAGATCGAAGATGAACGATCAAGGTTTTTCTCAAAATCCAAATTCAATCATTTTTTAACATCGTGCTTTTAATTTTTGATTGTTGATCGTTTTGACTCGTAAGATCTATTTCATTTCAACCTCGATCCAATATTTTCTTTTACCAAACACCAAAATCAAAATCAAATTATCAAAAAAAATATATATATTGTTCATCACACTTTATTTCGAGCCCAATCTACAATTGTGTTACTGTTTATAGTAACTTTGAGTGCATAATTCATTTCGATCAATATCAACAGCGCATAATTCATTTCGATCAATATCAACTATTCGGTACTGTTCATCTTTGAATGTTGAGCCCAAACGAATCTGACTTCATGTACAGTTCATCTATTTATTGAGCCCAAATCCAATCATTATTCATTTAAACCCAAATCATATGTTCCACTGTTGGATATTGGATGAATGAAATGAATAAAAGTCAAAATTTGACTTTGATGGATGAGTCGAATGGTTTGATTGAAACAGATATCGAATAGAAAGTGTTCTGAGAAATCGAACACGACGGAAAACACACTTGGAGTCGAAATCAATGTTGACGGTGATTGTTGTTGAGTCCAAGTTGAATATGTTCGTCACTTCGTTGGAGTCGTTTGAGGGTCGAACGTGTTTGATTTTGTTCGTTCGCATCCTAGTATCGTTGATTGAAGTTCGATTTTTTGAGTCACAAAATCGAATTGAGATTGTTAGTCGAAATTGTTTTTTATTTTGATTTTGATTTTGGTTTGCAAAAGCTTAAAAAATCGAACGTACTGGGTTGGAATCAAAATTAATTTCGATGATTTTTTTAGAAATTCGAACGGATTTTGGATTCATTGCTTGGACTCGTAATCAGATGAGTCAAGATTTTGATTTGGATGGATCAGGAATCGAATAAAACAAAAGGCTTTTAAATCGATTTCGAATTTGAAAATATTTGAAGTCGATTTTCTTGAGGTTAGAATTGATTTCGCATTTGGGTATGGTTGACATCAAAAGCATGTTTGACTGATGGTTTAACTTGGTGTCGAACATAGCAATGTTTTCGCATCGACTTTGTTTCTAAAATATTTCGATTCAATGATCTATTGCTTGGTTTTATTGGTGTTACCCTGCGTAGAATAGAAGTCGAAAGCAGATGGTTCATGGTCGAATAGGTTTCTTGGGTTTCGCATCGAATGCGTATACTTGGGTCAAAATTGGTTTCGATGTGTGATGGCAATTTCGACATGTGAAAGTCGCTTTTGGATTGAGTTCGCATATGAGGTCACGTTTTGGGTTTAGAGATCGAACAAGTCTTCGCTATGGGTGGATTGGCTTGAGGTCGAATCTACTTGGTTGGAGTCGAAATCGATTTCGATGTTGATGTTGTTCGAAGTGCGTCTGACGAGTTCAACATGAGAAGGTTGAGTCGTTTTGGGTTTGGAGGTCGAACAAGGCTTCATTGTGGGTCAATAGATGTGATGTCGAACATAATTTTGACTTGTGGATACTGTGTTCGATGTATGAAGGTCCTCACTACTCATTCACCCACCTGGAAATCAAAGTGGGGAAGAAAAGGAATTGCTTGATTCAAATCCCTTAAGTTTCAACTAATTGGGAGAAAACACTCACTTTCGAATTGGGGCAATAATGCTGAATTTTCATTTCGAATGCCTGTAGTTTATGCAAGTTGGCAGAAATTACCCAGTTTCGAATTTGGGGTAATATTATGTGAAATGGGAAGAATTTTTGAATCTGGTCCCTGAAGCTTATACGAATTGTCACTTTATGCCCAATTTTGCATTTGGATAAAGTTTCGCATTTGAGGCTGTTTTGGCACAACGGGTCTCGGAAAAATTACGAAATTGACAGTTTATACCCAAATTTTGAAATTCTTGCAACTCTCACCCAAAGTCAAAAAAAAATCACAACATTTGGAAAATTTTCTAGGCTTTTTGTGATTGTTTTTTTTTGCAAAAATTTTAGGTTGCGTTTTTGGCACACATTGAGGGGGAGATTCGTCAAGTTAATTCATCGAATAAAGTGATCAAATCTTTAGTTTCATGTGACCTCTCCTTCCCATTATGATAAGATTATGATGGAAGATCTCTTACGGTCTTTCGCCGACGACGCAATCATTGAATCCATCGTTGTTGAATTTGAAATCAATGAAATCCAAATGGTGATCTACTTAAATTCTTTATCGCTCTTAATCGATCGATCCAAATTTGTAATAGATTTTTGGAACAAATTATTAGTGACAGCTGTTTCTAATCAATATGCTATTGGAAGATAAAAGAAATCTAGGTATATCAAGATAGAAAATTCGCTTAAGTCTGGAAAGTTGGTTCAATTCATTATTATTTACAGGTTGGTGGTTTCCGATGAAGACTAGTGTTTTTCGATGGCGTCTAGTGTCAGCCACGCCCAATGGTTTCTAATATAGTGGTCTGACGGTGCAATGACTTACGGTTTTCTTTTCATTTATGTCTAGTTCCCGAATTATAGCAAAGAAAATAAGAGAAATGAAAAGAAAGTAAGGAGAGAAAACAAGATAAAGGAAAGGAAAAGAAATTTGTATTTTTGTGTTCCTAGGGTAATAAGGTTTCAAATTTGTCTATATTAGGCCCTTAAGGTCTTTTTTTGTATATATTACACCAACATGATTGTTATAACAGTTTAAATGTCATCCCTTTAACGTTTAAAGGGACGACATTTAAACGGTTGTAACAACCATGTTGGTGTAATATGTACAAAAAAAATAACGTAAGGACCTAATGTGAACAAATTTGAAACCTTATTACCCTCCTAGGTTATTAACCCTATTAATTTCTTTGTCCTTTAAACTTTATTTCGATAAAACAATACTTGATAAATAGATATGCTAGTGAGTAAATTACATTGTTGGATCCTCACATTTGTACAAAAACTTTAAACCACCTGCTCATGTTAGTAATTTAGTGGAATTATATAACAAAGGTAAACTAAACATTCCCTTAAATTAGAGATACATACCGAGATATAATGGAGGGATAAATAAAATAAATTACAGTAAACTAAACAATATCTAGTAATTATCTGTAGAACCTAGAATCAGAATCTTGTCAAGTGTATTTGGTGTGGACCTTTCATCAGGCTATATTCACAGTTGGTGCCATAGAGTTATTACCCACAAGAGTTTCATGCCATGCGTATTGACTCTTGGTTAATTTTCTATCGTTGATCTATTAAAAAGTTGTTGAGTTGCTTATTTACCTTTTAGACTTGCATAACTGATGTTGGTTGGATGCTATTTGATGAAAGTTGGTTTCTTTTTAATGAACATTAGTTGCTCTTCTGATGCTACTGGGTGTTCATTCATGTTAATTGGGTGCTTCTAGTGTTGTTGCATACAGGCTGTGAGATTACTTCCTCCCTTCAGATCCAACTTTTGACCATTTTGCCTCTAGTGTTAGTTTGGTGAAATTCAATTGTTTTTTTTTGTGTGTGTTTCCCTGTTATCAGCTTAAGGCTCCATATACATGATGTGTGTAGATCTCTAAGCTTATAATTTTCTTAGCAATCCTTGGATTCAAGACTTCATTACCTCCTTTTCTTCTAGTTGTCGAATTGGGAACAAAGTAGTTTGTCTTTATTTTCTGTTCTTTTGTACAAACTTCTTGTATTGTTCCAGCAAGATGTTGGTCCTGTTTTTTATTTCTAATATATTGTTGTTAAAAAAAATCGGTGGGGGCTTATGGACGATTTTGCCCTTGCTTTCATTTAGCCATTCAGATGGGCATGAATTTAAGTGAAAACACTCGGTGTAGAAATTGGTTACCTGGTAAAGTTATGTATTACATCAATCTTCGTTATTGTATGGTTGTCGGATTATAGATGATTCCATGTGTTCCCATGGCTGTATGAATTTGATCTTCTTCGTTAATTGTTTGATTCTTTCTTATAATAAGTTAGAGATCCCAATTTTAGATAGCCCTTACCCTTTTCCCAACATTATGTCTCCGATTGTTCCTGATGTGTAACCAAACCTTGTTGACTTAACAAGAGATTATGTAACATGTTGAAATGTATATATCTACTTGTTGACAGGTAGGGTTTATGATCTTTGTTTATGGTTTTGGTGTTTCAGCTACAACAATATAAATGGAGGGATTGAAGTTATCTGATGCAGAATTGGCGTTGTATTTATATCCATCAAAGTTCATACGATGACATCTTTGGTGAACTAAGTTCAGTGCTTTTTAATACATAGTCTTTCATTTGATGTAATCTATTAAATGGTGACTATGTTTTCATGTAATTCTACACATTTGGGCGAAAATAATATATACATGAAAGTAAACTGGTGTCTATACAACAATCGTTCAAAAAATAACCTAATGCCTATACAAATAATACAATATACAATATAGTGATATACGCATCACTTGAGTCATTAATTACTTGTGTTCAACATGAGAAAAAAAATTAATATAAAAAAGAAACAAGTTGTGAGCAATGGGTGAGCAACAACCGCACCGCAACTAAAATTAACCGGAAAAACCAAATAAACCACAACCGATAAACCGCAACCGCAATAAAAACCGATGGTGAGGTTTTCTGTTTTTCAAAAACCGCAAATTTGCGATTCGGTGCGGTTATTAGTTTTTAAAAACCGCAAAAAAAACCGCACCGCACCGCATATATTATATTCAATTTTTTATTAATTATTAATATATTAAATATTAAAAATAAGATAAGTTTCATCAATGAAATATTCATAAAATACTAGAAGACAAAAATATTGGTTTTTTGTTATGTTTAACTTTGAAAAACGGTGAAATTAGACAATTTTAAGATATTTATTTTTAATTACTATTGATTTGACGTTTTTTAAGATGTTAGTTGTTTAGGATTTAAGTTAATTGTCATATAGCTTATGGTTTTTTATTATTACAAGTAATATGTTTGAACTCTCAAAACTGTTTGAACTCTCAAAACTGTTTGACCTCTAAACTGTGGTTAAAATCCATGTAAACTGTGGTTAAAATCCATGCAAAATAACCGCACCAAATTCATGCGGTTAATAACCGCAACACAGGAAAAAACAAAACTGCACCGCAAAAATGACCGCCTAACCGCACCGCAAAAATAACCGCACCAAGCAGTTTTGAAAATGGATTAACCGCATTTGCGGTTAATGGTGAGGTTTTCGCTAATAACCGCACCGAACCGCACCGCGCTCACCCCTAGTGAGCATCAACTTGATTAATTGGAATATAACTGAGCACTTGGTCTTCAAGATAGGAGGTGTAAAAATTCGGTTGTTGATAAAGGCGTCCTATAACCCTCTCAATGAATGCCCCATAGCCATAGAACACAATTTCATTTGCAAAAACGGGTCATATGACTTTACAGCTAAAAGAGTCGGTTGTATCATTAGAAACTTGGCTGTTTATTTTAGTCATATATCCCGATTCCATACCTTAAATCGGGTCATATAACTCCCCCCCCCCCCCTATAAAATACGGTTTTTCCATAATATGTCCCGGTTTTTCATAAATTAACTGGGTCTTATCTGGCGTGTTCTACTTGACGTTTTGTAGTAATGATGCCTAGATACATTTAAGAGAACGTCACTAACCATATCATGCCAATACTTGAAACATTGAAACACTGAAGCTCTCTACAATATTATATCATGCTATAAAACAATTTTCTTTTATGACAGTGTATTGATGTCATGGCAACCTTTTTTGAAAATCTTGCATTTGATTGTATTACATGGAAGTAGTACTTTCTTTTATTCAATGTTTTCATATTGCTGCTCATTTTTTTAAGTGTTAATTCGAAAATATCACATATTATGGAGTTTTTTTTTGGCTCCCAAGTTAGCTACCTATTATCAATGTTTCTTATTTGTTAGGGGTTTAGAGTATCATTAAGTTTTGTAAACCTATTATTTAAAGCTATCTAAATGTCATTTTTTATCCATTTCATTACATGTTCTTCTTTTCTCTCTTCTTGAAGATTTATCAACCATGTAACTTTCTCAATAAGAATGTGGTTTCATTATGGTTTTTTTTCTTTCTGATTTTTGGCTTCCACCTTTATATCAATATTATTGTTTTGTGTTGATCTTTTTAAAACAAAAACTATATTGGTCTTTAACTATCACCAACAAAAAATTATTTCTCTCGTCCCAAATATTTTGGTATTGACATATAAAAAATATGAAGAAAACCAACCATCATAAATATTAATCAATCTTTAATTTCCAAAAAAACCAAAATATTAGACATGAGACATAAATTTGTGATATTAAGACAAACATAGTTTTCAATCAAGTTCAATGCATTGCCAAGCATAATAGACAACATTACAAATAAGAGTAAAACTGAAGCCAAAAGCTGCACTTTCCAAGAGCACATTTTGAATACGGGCTAATGTCATAAAAACCCTTAAGTTTTCAAGGTTTTGTCGGTTTTGTCCAAAGTTGAATTTTATGTCCGTTTTTACCCTAACATTTTTCAAAAAATGTTCGGTTTTACCCTTTTACCAGTGATAACAGGTTACCATTATATCAACTTCGCAAAAAACCCTTAAGTTTACAATTTTTTTACGTTTTTATCCTTAAGTTTATAATTTTTTTACTTTTACCCTATGTATTTTTTTTTCATATTATACGTATTCAAACAGAAAAATCATATGAATATGTATATTATGAAAAAAAATATACTTACGGTAAAAATGTAAAAAAAATTATAAACTTAAGGGTAAAAACGCAAAAAAAAAATGATAAATTTAAGGGGTTTTTTGTGAATTTAATATAGTGGTAACCTGGAAAACCTGTTATCACCGGTAAAAGGGTAAAACCGAACATTTTTTCGAAAATGTTTTGGTAAAAACGGAGATAAATTTTAAATTTGGGCAAAACCGACAAAAACTTGAAAACTTGATGGTTTTTATGACATTAACCATTTTAAATACAATTGTTGCAAAAACAGGAAATGGATTTATCCGATAACAAACAATTAATACATTTTTTTCGTAAAAAAATAAATAGAGATATGTAAAACATGAAAACGTCCAGCCGTCTACGTTAATAAACATGCTTGTCCGAGACAAACAACTTTGTGACGTACTGACATGGATTCTTTTTAGAGTTGCATCATATTAGTTGCCTCTTCCAAACCAAAAGAATATATTTATGAGAGAGAGAGAGAGAGAGAGAGAGAGAGAGAGAGAGAGAGAGAGAGAGAGAGAGAGAGAGAGAGAGAGAGAGGAAACCGATATAAAGAAGTACATAGAATAATTAAAGGTTTTTGTCAGTTCAAGGTTTTTCGGCCACATTTTGAGGCAAACATATGTCTCATTAAACATGCAAAACAATAGGTTACTTTGTGTGTTCGAATTTGAAAGTGACCTGACTTTTAAATTGTCATTCTTTGATTATCCGAAATCATATTTCATGATACCTAGGGCACAGATTTTGAAAATGGTTGCAATCACGATTCTAGAATTATCCAAATATATATTGAGATTCTTAGATCCAAAATCTAACTACTTATTTCATATTTGTATATGCACCAAAGGGCGGCAAACATAATCTAGTTGAATACATTGAGCGTCAAATTTACTTGTATCTATATTAACAACAAAAATAATAATAATAATAATATCAATTTGGAAGTACTAATCTGAAATTTCCGCGCAATAGTTACTAATCATATCGTGAATCTCCAAGCAACTTCTACTCTTTCGAAGTTTCACTTGCAACCTCTATTCTTTTGAAGCTTCACTTTTGTTTTCATTTGATTGATTGATAGTTTGAAAACAAATTTCCTATAAATCTATTGTTAGAACCTTGATTGAATGGATCAATTAGAAATGTCTATTTGTATTCAATGGATTAAACTCACTGATACTAAGATGATAAGTTCATATTAAATGGATTTGGAATTCAATGGCATTGAATTATTTATTGGGAAAAAACTAAAAAAAAAAATTATAAAATATGTGTTATTGAACTATTGTAATATTCAATTTTTAAGGGTACACATACCCTCTTAATCATATTCCTACATTACTCCTTTTGTAGACAAGGGAACTTGAACATCAACCTCTTAGGGGAAAGACGTATTTTCAAACATCTTGATACCATGAGGTCAAAAACTCTTAAATTTTATAGAGTTCAATGTATTGTTGATAAGCAAATGATAAAATTGTTAGAAAGATAAAATGTTGTAGAGAGTATTAACCTTATAGAATTTAATGTATTGTACGTAGATGTCTAATACAAAATAAATGAAGCATGATCTTTTAGTTTATGTTTATTAACCAAGATCAGAAAAGGTGAGCGATCATTTCAAGTCTTTTAACATATCATAAGTTATTAGTTGGATAAAGCCAAATTCCAAAAACAAAATATTCTTCTTAGGTATAATCAAGCAAGCTAGGGACGAATTGAGCAAAAACAAGAGGCCAGACAAAAAAAATAAGAAAGAAAAGAAAAGTCAAAATCCGTCCATAAGCTGGATAACAATTATAAATCCCAAAGTCAAACAATGTTACTAACAAAAGCACAAAAATTAGTATATTTAGTTGACAACTACAATCTCATGTAACCTTTACATTGAAAGATAGCTAGCTAAATGAACTAGCGTCAAAAAGTGGCGTTTAGGCCAATGAACTTAGCTGTCAAACTCGCATGATTTTGCCTAAGTACGTACGACTTGGCTGGTTTTTCCTGCCATTTTATCACCAGCTAGATTACAAAAGAAAACACTTTAAAAAGCACATTCTTACTATTATAGATTGCCTCACACATATTTACAGCTTCCTCTTCAATCACCAATTGTAAAAGTCAAAGCAACAGTAATACATGGCTTTATCACCTGAGAAAACACTTATTCTTTCTGCCCTTCTATTTTTAGTCATGTGGGTATCTCAAGTTACATCACTAACTCTGAGTGACGCAAATATATCAGAAATTCACGAGCTCTGGATGACTCGATATGGCCGTGTATACAACGATAATGCAGAGAAGGAAATGCGTCGCAATATATTCAAGGAGAATCTGGAGTTCATAGAATCATTCAACTCTTTCAGAAATCGTTCTTTCAGGCTGAGCATTAACAAATTTGCAGATCAAACAAATGACGAGTTCAAGGCCTCTCTTAATGGGCACAAGTCTTCACACAATCTGAAATCATCTCAAGTAACATCCGTTAGGCATGAAGATATTCTAACAGTGCCAGATAGCTTAGACTGGAGGAAGAATGGAGCTGTTACCGATGTCAAGGATCAAGGCACATGTGGTACGTTGACAAAAAAAAAAAAATCAACAGCTTGAAAAAGACAAACACTAAAATCTTATCTTGTTTCCATTTTACTCATTCAAGTATAATTTTCATGGCAATAGGAAGTTGTTGGGCATTTTCAGCAGTTGCTGCAATGGAAGGAATCGTTCAAATAAGAACAGGAAAACTGATTTCGTTATCTGAGCAAGAGCTTGTTGATTGTAACCGGGATGCTGATAGTGTCGGATGCTCAGGAGGAAATAAAGAAGATGCCTTCAAATATGTTGTCAAGAGCAAAGGGATCAACACCGAAGATGGTTACCCTTATCAAGGAGTAGATGAATCTTGCAACATTACTAAAGAGGCTGTTGGAGCAGCCCACATCACTGGTTATGAGATGCTACCAGCCAACAATGAAGAGGCGCTGCTGAATGCTCTAACCAAACAACCAATAGCAGTTTCCATAGATGCAGGTAGTATGGCATTTCAGCTCTACTCAGATGGTGTTTTTACAGGAGAATGTGGGAGGGATCTAAACCATGATGTGATAGTGGTCGGATATGGCACAAATGCTGATGGCATGAAGTATTGGTTGGTGAAGAACTCATGGGGTCCCTTTTGGGGTGATGGTGGATATATAATGATAGAACGGGATGTCGGAGACAAAGAAGGAATGTGTGGAATTGCTATGGAATCTTCGTATCCAACGCTTAAAAGCGGGGCTGATTCAAATTTAAAGACTTCTATCCTTTTTGTGTTTCTTCTTGTATCGTTTGTGAATTCATTTGTCCCACTTTAATTGTAAGATTGAATATTTTGGTGTATATTATCATTGATAAAGTTATTGTCATGATTGTGATATAAATGAAGTAATGAAATTCTTGTCATGATTGTGTATATTATCATTAATGAAGTTATTGCCATGACAAAACTCTCAAGAGGGTTACGAATCCAACTGATCCAAGCAAAATCAAATTCCTTACATCTAGCATTACACCAGATTGTGGTATAGAAATTAGATGGAATATACTGTTGTAAGTGTGAAAGCAGATAACATCGGTGATGTATAATTAAGTGATGTTGGCATGAATTATATTAAGGACTAGCTAAAAATAGACAACCAAAAGAGCTACAAGAAATTACATTAAAAAAAAGAATAAAAAAAACTAAAACTGGAATACAACACCAATATTCAGTCAATTAAAGGCTTGAAAATTTTGGCATATGCTTAATCCAACGAAAAGAATAAAGTTTGAATTTCATCATGAAGTTGAATTTTGTTGAAGCTGTTTGTGGCTTCAACTTCTCTTTCGTCACCAACTTGATAAACATATATGCAGTACACAATCTTTATGTTGCATCCCCAACTCTAATAGGAAGTTCTTAAATCATATAACCTCTTTTCTTGCTTTTGCAGTGGCCATATATTCTGCCGCAATGGTTGAAAAAGCAACACTGTTTTATAACTTGAACATCCAACTGATTGTTGTACCCCTAACTGTGAACACATAACCTGTTGTGCTCTTTCATGAATCCATACACCCCATATCGACATCAACAAAACCTTCCAATACCACCTTTGTGTTAACCAACTGCCGGATCAAGAAAACCTTATTCTATGTTGAGGATTTTGCATACATATTGGATATTTCTTTTATTAGGCCATAGGTAGTCTTCTTATTGATAATATTGTAAGCTACGTTATTTGTTAGTAATAATCTAACCATGCCAAGAGCATGATGATCCAGTAGATTTCAATCATCGCGTTTCATCTTTTTTGGCTCCTTTTCGGCCTAGCTAGGTTTCGTGTAACTTCATATGGTAGAGATAATCTTTAATATGTATTCTCCAAAACCCAAAATCATGATATTCAAATTTGTTGATCCTAACCTTCTCATCTTCATCCATGGCTCTTATACCAGCTGTTAGGTTATAAGCACTTCGATAAATGATGAATGATTACGTACATACATACATGGATTAATGATGCAATAAGAAATAACAACACAATATTTAACGTGGTTCACTCGATCTAACAAATCGAGCTACATCCAAGAGCAAACAAGAGATAGATAGAGAGAGGGATTTTGTTGATAGTTGTCGAATTAAACTTTTCTCTTAGGATTACAAAAATTCTTAAGGGGTCTATATGTAGAACAAAGTTGACCTAAAGTCTATGGTAGACCTGACAATGGGGCGGGTTTGGAGCGAATCGACCTTGATCCAAACCCTTTTAACAAATTCCAAAACCCGATCCAAACCCGCTCCATAACCCGTAGAGTTTTGAATATTCAAACCCATACCCTTATCTACCGAATCAGCAGATATCCAAACCTGTCCTGTAACCCATATGTTTTTTTGAATAATCAAACACATTTTACTTAAATTATAAAATCACATTTGTTAAATAAAAAAAATGTTGATTTAGAAAACACATTATATACTCAAAGACTTTTGATTGGCATTAAAATCATTATTGTAGTTACTTCCAATTGGTTTTTGACCCTCGATTGCATTGATAGAGAATAACAATTACAAACTTTCTTCCAATTGATAAGTGAATATAAATGAAATCGGTCTTTACATGATGAAATATAAATGAAATGACATCATGAATCTTGGGAGAAGACTGGAAGTCTAGAAGTTGAGTCCCCGAGTCCTATGTATAAATAGTTTAGCCTTTGGCCTTTTCTCTTTGGACTTTCTATTGGAATTTAAAGTAAAATTTAGGCAGTATAAAATATAAATGTATAATTCTAAAATTTATATGGGGCGGGTTATAGATGGAGCGGATCGGTGATGATCCATACCCGACCCTTTTAATAAAAGGGTTAGCGGGTACGGGTCGTTAACAGGTAAACGGATCAAAAACTATGCTCCAAACTCGTATAATTGTTAAGGGTTTGGATCGTATCAGGGTCAAAACCCACTCCATTGTCAGGCCTAGTCTATGGATAAGGCCAAGCCCACAAAATGACGCTAATGAATTTTTCCAATGACACATTTTAATGCTAAATCTGAAAGAGCTAAACCCCATGTTTGGTCTGTATAGTTGCAATGAGGTCAAAGAGAAGATCAAGCTCCACAACTCAACAACAAAAGGCTAGAAACTATCAATGGAGAGTAATTGTCTAAGGTTGTGACCAAACAATCGGTAGCAGTTTCCATATATGCAAGGAGTATGGCATTCCAGGCTCAGTCTCTACTCAAATTGTGTTTTTACAATAGATAGTTGGGGAATCTAAATCATGATTTTATATGGTTGAGTATGGAACAAATGTTGATGACATGATGTATTGGTTAGTAGAGAACCTCATGGGATCCTTTTTTGGGTGATGGTGGATAAATAATGATATAGCAGGATGTTGAAGTCGAAGAAGGAATTGTTGTGTTATGGATTTTTATTTTCCTTTTGGCATCATTACCGCTATGGTGACTACGCATTGGGTCCCACTCCTATAAGAGTGAGCGAGGGTCAAAGAGGCACTGCGTATATCAGTTTCGGCACCAAAATCAACAGTTGTGGAGTAGAGTTGTTGAAGCACTTTAAGCATGCAGAGTAAGGTTGTGACGTCCAACATACCGCACCTGAGGTACTTGATGAAGAAGCATTCTGGTGTCCAACATACTACAATTGTGGTTTATGGTGTACCATAATTGTGGTACTTGATAAGATGGTTGCAATTCTCAAGTTAAGCCAGATGAGTTGTCAAAGTATTTTTAGGCACAGCTCACAAGCAACTTTTAGGTCAACTCATCTCTATAAATAGATC